>NC_056739.1:788489985-788729985 GCF_019279795.1 Protopterus annectens
TTCATCTTGTAGTAAACAAGCATACTAACCCTGCTAAACCTTGCCAGTGACTGTCTGACTGTGATCAAATAGCAGGATCAGTCAGTTTCATCCACTGAATGCCTTTGTACCAACCAAATTTAGCCACTTTATTGACTGTGTACATTTTAGATGCCTGATTATTATGGACATTTGTTTTGTAAAATAAGTATTTTAACTTGTTTTACACAACACACTGTATCCCTGCAAGGTGGTTCAGTCACAGTCTGTGATGAAATGACAGCAAGAATCATTACCTTCATCCGTAAACTGTCTTAGTATTCACCAAATTTTGCCATTTTATTGAAAGTGTACACCTCAGATGTCTGACTGGCATCAAATAAAAATACATTTATTTCAACCTGCTTCACACATTGTCCTGACAAGCTAGATTAATGATCAGGTGCTATCACATTAATTTCACCCCTCAAGAAAAAAACAGGATATATTTGGTTTGTAAATTGCTGAACTTTGCTTATGATGAACATTTTAACCCATTTTAACCACATTAACATTTAATGTGGTAGCTCTGAATCATAAAGAGCAAAAAGGAATGTGGTGCACAATCTAAACTTGCTAAGATCAATGAAGCAGGCTGTCTGTGTTAAGGCAATCAATGAATATATTTGCCTGCTTCAGCATATGCTTTGATTTCAGTTGTATTTTGTATTTTCTTTGAATATATTTTAAATTTTGTATTCACCTTTTCTCAGTTTTAACATTGAGTTCCCACCACATTGCCCCACAAGTTTAGCAGCACTGAGTTATTGACGTTATCATATGCTGCCGCAGAACAGTGAAGATAGCAGATTCAGCAGTTATTAGCTTCCCTTGGTAGGTGGCATTTAGAAACAGCATTTAACATATTTTATGGCTTTGATTTGCTTTAAAGTCAAGCAGAGATGCTTTTTAGAAAGAACGGCGTCTCTTTTGTACAAAAATAAAAAAGGTAAAAATCACCTGAAAGCCTGTTAGAAATGGTATACAAAGCAAAGTAAGATAAAACATAGATCCATACTGCTGACAGTACATTGGTGTTGTGCTTCAGTAGCACTACCGAGTTAAGATTGGGTGATTCAGGGACTTGCAAGAGCTGCATGGAGCAAAAGCTTGTTATTGCTTCATTTACATGTCTCTGATTTGAACATGTAATGCAGCTGGTTCAACATTTTAGTTTTTTCTTTACCAATGTATGCACATGCAGACACAGTCTGACAGACATACTCAGTCACACAGACACCTGGACAGAGACATACTCACACAACCCAAAAAATAAATATATGTACACACACACACACACACACACTTCTACACAGACTGACACAGATACACACATTCATGTCCCTGTACACACACACACACACACACACACACACACACACACACACACACAAACATACACACTTCCACACAGTGTCACAGATTCACATCCCTGTATGCGCGCACTCACACACACACACACACACACACACACACACACACACACACACACACACACACACACACACACACACACACACACACACACACACACACACAGAAACACACAGCCTAGCTGTAAGTACCCACTGCAGTGCTGGCTGATGCACCCACTGGTCTGCTTTGCTCTGAAATAACATGGTAGAACTTCTCTTTGAATCACTCCTGATGTAAGGCTCCAGGGCAGAGCAAATGTGTAATTTACATTAGCTACACATCCAGACAACCACATTTACAAGGACAAAATGATTGACTTCAACAATTGGCTAAGCTTCTGGTGTCATTCTAAGGGGATCCAGTATCTGTCTGCCTGGAATGACATGATCGACAAACCACGATGCTTTGCCAGAGATGGCCTGCACCTGTCGCCCCTAGGATTCTAGATACTGCCTAAGGCTCTAGCCACCCCTATAGTGCCTTTTTTAGGCAAGGTTCAAATGACAAATTCACCACCATAACAGGTACAAGCAAGCAAAATCTGAGGGTATTGCTACTCAGTGCTGGGAGTCTAAACCTCAAAATGCACTCACTCGAGGCACTCCTTAAAATGGAGAACATCGACATCTGTGCAGTGACAAGAGACCTGGTTCAAGGCTCCAGAGAGCACCCTTGCACTACCAGGGTATAATTCATACCACACCATTCGGCCACCTAACCTGGACCAAAACACTAAAGGCGGAGGCGTGTCCATATTCATTAAGGATGTCTACACCTCCAGGCTAGTTGCTCAGCATAATGCATCTGAGATTATCCAAGTGCAACTAACTCTGGGCAAGACAGCAATCCAAACTGTAGCTTGCTACAGATCTGCCACCATGCCCCAGGATTCCCACTCTTCATTTCTTGATACACTGGAAAATATTAGGGTACAACCTAATACCCTAATAATGGGCAATTTCAACTACCCCACCATTAACTGGGAAAACTACTCATGTACCAACTCTTGTGCTCAACGTTTTCTGGAATTCATAAATTCCAATGCCTTGGATCAACTTATCTACACCCCCACCAGGGGCAGCAGTATCCTAGACCTGGTCATTACCAACATGGGCAACCGGTGCTCCATACCAGAGGTCAATTCCTTGTTGGTCAGATCCGACCACAAGCTAATCACCCTAGACATCCACATCCCTCCCCCACCCCCATTAGGGAAACCACCATAAAAAATTTCTCCAAAGCCAACGGCACGCTTCTTAAGACAGAAGTGGCAAACTTCACGACACCCATGCTGACGGACAGTAGAGGTATGACTGCTGAATCCTAAACAGATGCACTTTATAAGCACTTACATGAGTGCATGGATCGTGCAATCCCTAACAGAACCAAGATGCTATCCTCCAAAAAAGGAAGCCAATCTGGTGGTCCCCTGCCATAAACAAACTGTACAACAGAAGAAAGAAACTGTTGCAAAAAAGAGTAAAATCCCATGATTGGAGAAAATCCCTGGTCAGCCTCAGTAAGAAGCTGAGATCCCTCATAAAATCCTCCAAAGCTAGTTACAAAACCAAAATCGCCACTGACTCTAAAGACAACCACAAAGCATTCTTTAGCTATGTCAAGAATCTCAATGGCAACACCCAGGTCTGCTCTGAGATACAGTGCAATGGCACTAAATATACAGAATCAACTGATATTGCCAACATCTTGGCAGATAGGTTCAGTGCTAACTTTACCCCCCTCTCATCTTCTAAAGGGCCAATCTCTGTACTGGAAGAATGCAACATTCCTGTAATCACAGCCGCACAGGTAAAAAACACAATCTCTAAAGCCAAGAACACAGCATCCATGGGACCTGACAACATCCCAGGCTGCGTTCTACATGAACTACAGAATGAACTGGCACCCCACCTAAGTACCATGTTCAGTCATAGCCTCACCACAGGCTATGTTCCCACTGAATGGCGCAGAGCGATGGTTGTCCCACTCTAAAAAGGGGGAGCCACCATGGACCCCGGAAACCACTACTCTATTAGCCTGAAGAGCCTGGTCTGCAAGGCTGTGGAATGTATCATCATGGAACTTATAAACAATGACATTGGTAATCTCCAAACTCTGGATCCCACCCAGTTCGGGTTTGTAAAAGGCAGATCATGTCTCTACAACCTGATAGACTTCTTTGAAGTAGTCACCAAAGCTGTAGATGAGGATAAGGTGGTTCACAAAGCCTATCTAGATCTCGCCAAGGCTTTCAACAAAACTCACTAAACTAGGTATAAATCCCTATGTCACAAGATGGGTTTCCAACTGGCTCATTGACAGAACCCACACTGTGAAAGTAGCAGACTCCAAATCCAACTTCAGACCATTGACAAGTGGAGTGCCACAGGGTTCAGTCCTGGGTCTTCTCCTGTTTGGTATTTACTTCTCTGAAGTACAGGCTAACATAGATGGTCTTTGGCTAACGAAGTTCGCAGATGACTGCAAACTAGGAGCCATAATGAAAACTCCAAAAGATGTGGACATCCTATAAAAGGGCCTCACTGAGACAGATGCCTGGTGTCAAAGCCATGGCCTCAAGCTCAATGCCAAAAAATGCATTGTCATCCCTTTTGGTAAAAACTCTGTACCCATGAACTACCACATAGGCGGTAGTCTACTTAACACCGAAAGTGTGATAAGAGACCTTGGGACACAGGTGGACAGTAGTGTCTCCTTTGACAATCACATTGCCACAGTAGTCAGGAAATCCTTCTATGTGGCACACCCCATCACAAAAAATTTCTCATCCAGGAAAAAAGAGGTCATTATTCCCCTCTACTCGTCACTCATTAGACCCATTATAGAGTACAACACCCCCTTTGGTGTGTACCTCACAAGACATCTACAACAACTGGAAAGGCCGCATAAATACCTCACAAAGAGGATTACTGGTCTCAAACAGATGCCCTGTGCAGACCGTCTCAAAAATCTTCAGCTTTACTCCATCACATATCGCCTACTCAGAGGCGGATCTCTGCCTAACATACAAAGCTATGTCAAACCCAGAGCTTTTGGACATGCTCCACTTAAAGAAATCCTAATTCCTCAGAACTACACGCTCTAGGGACCTAAACCTTGTAACCACAATAAACAGAACATGCTGGAGGGATAGATTCCTGTCCCAGAGACTTCCCATTCTCTGGAACAAACTACCTATCTATATCAAACTAAGCTCCTTATTAGCATTCTTCAAGAAAAGTCTTGATGATTGGATGGGAGAAAGAAAATTCACCCCGGGGATCACTTCTGTGGCTCTGCTCGACAGTGGCAGAGGAAAATTATTTTCTTGGGTGGCGAAAGCCAGGGTACCTTTTGGCTAGGCTTATATAGGCCCTAGGGCCAATAGCCTAGTACCTACCTATGAACATGTAGCATTATCTAGCAGACCACTGTAGTATTACTTAACCTTGGCCTCATACCACTGTAGCAGTGGATTCTGCATTGCTGCACATAACACTGAGCATATCCTGGTAGAAAAAGAATGCTCATTGGGCTGTGTGTGTGTGTGTGTGTGTGTGTGTGTGTGTGTGTGTGTGTGTGTGTGTGTGTGTGTGTGTTTGTATACTCCATTGTGTGTTTTACAAAGAAACTAACATAATTGTGTTCTCTGTCAAACGCAGTTTCCATTTTCATATTTTGTGCTACTTGCCCTCTGCTATTTTTAACATTTTACATTGCTCTGATGATCATGTATTTACTTCATTGTGTTTAAGATAATGCTTCTCTGCCTCTCTATTACTCATTGTAAATTCCTTTGTAAGTGTAAATTGCATTATTGTTATTGTATAACTACGGTGCTTGAAACTATTTCCTGCTGAAATTGGGTCTTCTTGCTTAGTTGGATTTTTTCTTGGTAAGCATATGCAAATAATAAATAAATAAGTAAATAAATAAATTTAGCATTTCAACTAATTTGAGTTATTTACTTTTTGTTTTATAAGGCTTGTTCGAGAACATTAATAAAATAAGCTGCTAGAATGTAAAAACTATTCATTCCTGTACTTTTTAATTGTAAACATTCTGTATCTAGTACTTCAGTTCTTGAATAGTTGAACTTTACTATAGTTTGTTTCTTTCCACATAAATTAACTTAAGTTAAGAAGTTTAACTCTATGATTGCTTTCAACTGCAGACATGGTGCAAAACACATAAAATGCTGTTTTGAAGCCGAGTTTCTAATAGCAAGTGGACTTATTCAAGCTAAACGAATGCTTTTCTTAACAGGAACATCAGGTTCCTTTAAAACAGAATGTGGAGGAGAAAGGTTGGATGTATTTTCCTGAGGGCTGGGATGACTAATGTTAGCTTGGAGTAGTTTTTGTGATAAGCTTTAAAGCTGTATGTGACTTCTTGCAGTTGCTTTTATGATCTCCATCAGTCTTGGCCTGACCCCGGCCCTCCCTGAATGCCAAGTACAGGGTCCCATGTACTGTCTTTTCTGCATATAGTTATATCCCTGGGCATAGTTTGGATGTGGTAATAGTGTTTTTTATGTAGATTAGGGGTCTGTATCTTTACATTTGTAGAGTTTTAGCCCTTAATGACGCCCTCTTTTTTTCTTTATTGTTTGTTTTATTACTGTCAGATGATTATAGTTACAAAGTCATGCATGCTGCTAGTTTCTTTCTTTCTTGTGTACAGGAGGATGCTTTACAGATGTGTACAGAAAAATCTTACAATTGCCAGCCAAATATATGCTGGCAGACAAGTGATCTTGGTCCTCTCTTAGGTTCCCCAGGATTGTGGCCCTTTGTGTTTGCTCATAAATTGCTCTTGGTTCCAAAGATTGCAAAACTTCACAAATGTCTGCCTTATCATTCAAACACCCAGGATATCCACCCTCTAACCAGACTACTGTTACTTAACGCAAACAGATTAAGTTTACCACCGCCATACAGACAAAAGCTTCAGTCTGTCTTGTCTGACTAACAAAAAAAAATCCTTTACAGTTCAGTATTTTATTGTGGCGCTTCTTGCAGTAAGTGTTATGGCTGAGGAAACTGTCCAGGCTCCGTACCAGAAATAATGACTAATCCTGTTTGCTGGATTTTCAGCAGATTTGTATTCTAAAATGACTGGCGATAGTGTACTTGCTTATTGACTGACAGGCGTATGAGGATACATAGTTGTATATTAAAGTCATTGAGTGGATGTAAGCATCTTTAAACAGCTTTATCCTGTGGTTGTTAAATGCATAAAGGTGGTGTTAAATGCATGAAGGTGCAGTGTTCAGGGGGTCAAATGAATTGTCAACACTGGAGAGTGGGTAGATGTTTTTGTGGCACATAAGATATAGTTGTATGTGACAGCTCACTGCCTCTGTGCACTTAACTCCCTAGACATAGTTGCTACATTGCCATGCCTCCATCCTGTGTATCATGCTGCACTGGTAACCCTTTCTGAGTACTGGTGGCATGTGCCATGTCCAGCAGTCAGCGTGATGTTGAATTTTTCATTTCATATCTTGGCAACAGCAAAGGGATGCTTTCTATACAGTTACTTGTCTTTGCATATCTGTCAGAAACATTATATGCTACATTCTTACAGACATTTAACCAATGTGTTAATTAATTAACATTTAACTGTTACAAGCATAGCACTAGTGTGTTTAGTGTACTTTTTCCGGAATACATTGTAGTCAGTAAATGATAATGTTCGTGAATTTGGGATGATGCGTATTATTTCACATCTCATTAGTGGAGCATCCGTTTTTCAGACAAGAACATCGTAGCTTCTTCTGTCTGCTGCGTAATGCTTGAAGTCACATAACTTCTTTTAACTACTAAAACGAGCATACCTTGTGACCATTTCTGTGTGTTTCTATCATTTATTGCCACTTCTAAGAGGATATAGAAGTTTATTTTTCCATGATAAAAACATGGGATTAAAATGCCTCAACAAACATGCAAACCAGTACATTCATACCTTCACAGAAATTGTTTCCACGAGTTATTTCATTTGTAACACATTTGAAAAGTATATGTGTGTTCTGTTAACGTTTGTACATTTTTCTCATATGGTTTTCTTAAGCCTTATGGTAATACATCTTGAAAGCTTTGAGATTTACATCCATAAATTACAGTTTGGAGTTATTGTTTAATGTTTAATAAACAAAACACTATGTTGACTTCAAAAATATTTGTTATTAGCATTGTAAACTATGAAAAGTGAATCCCAAATGTTTCCATAGTTCTCCTTCAATGCATTGTGGTGATGTTCTTCGTGTTTCACTGTTGCAGTCATTACATTTGAGTAATCTGCTGGCAGGTTGCCCTCAGTTGGCCTGATTAACAAAGTCTTGGGTCCTGCGTCGGATGCTGTCCCTTCTTCCATGACGTCAGGTCGTCAGGGGTATAAAACATGCAGCCGACGCCATTACATCAGTTTGACTGTAATGACTGCAACAGTGAATACACTCAAACATCTACATTTATGGTAAGTACACAACTGTACTTTCTTTGTTTAACAATGTGAACATTCAGTTGTAAATGTTTTTTTTTTCTGTCTGCTACCTGCTAACCATCAGGTTATTCAGCATTGATCAAACCGTTCTGTACCTTGTGGTTGTAAGCCAATTGTAGGGGCAAACATCAGGGTTTTTTTTCTTATTTCCCTAACCTTCCCTGCATATGCTCAGCTAGCAGTAATATAGAAGCGTTGGGCTGTCCCTCACTTCTGTGAGGGATGTAAGCCAGGAAGACAATTCCTGTTCACCTACAGGTAAGCACACAAGCCAACTTCTCTGGTCTCCATCATTGAAGTCACACCTTGACCACATGCTGCCTAGCATGTGCATCCCCAGGCTGCCCCTAAGAGAGTTGAGCAGGCTAAACCTTTTCATTCCACTGTCACTGCTTCTGTATTGCCAAGGCTGCTAATTGAATCCTGGTCACCTGGGTCATAGTCAGGGCTTTATCTGTGTATGCCTGAGCTGGCGTGCAGTTATAAATAAAGTTACAGGCTTTACAAGTCCTTCCTATCAGACATCTCATGTGAAACTGTACCATTCACATGCTACAGGGCTCTTGTAGAATAGCGTGCATTTTCTGTACAGAAAAACTAGTTATAATGGGTATATATACACGGCGTGCACACACACATACTTGCGTGTGTGCAGATACAAATACACAAAGACCCTTACCTAAGCTTAATGTTACAAAAGACAGTAGTGGCACAGAGTACTTAAAATGCAGATATCAGTTACAGCGTTCCATAAATCAGGTAGCATTACATACAAAAAGAACTCACCTTTGCAGTAACTTGTTTTTTAATGTGAATATATCATTTTCTGCTGAAGAAGTGCACACCCAGTTTGCCAGCATGCAGTTATAAATATAATTGCTGTATATATTACGTGGAATTTTTGCCATAACACAGTCTGACTCATTTGCTCTATGAATCCTGTGATACATTACTCAGTCTGTGGTGAGAGGAGATTAGCATTAGTGTTTCTTGGCTGCCATTGGAAGGGATACCTGTAAGATATGTTTTTTTTAACTGTTAATAAGTAGTTTACAGGAGAGCATGGTTACTATTTGCATTGAGGCGGCTTGTCGATTATCTTGTTTGTACAACATTCAGGGTGTGCTACTTGCTGTGGAAAAATGTTAACTGTAACAATGTCATGTTAGAAAACGGTAGTTGTTACTGAATAGTTTCCTGCTACATTCCCTACACCTCTTTTAGGTCACTGTGTAGGGTTTTGTGAATTAACTGTATTTCATGACAGAATAAAAGTGTGTATAGCTAATACATACATCTCTTTTGCTGACATACTTGTTGTGAAATTACTGGGCATACATGGCCTGTGAGAAAAGTACTTGTAACAGATATGAAAAAAAGAAACTGTTGCATTACAATGTAACATGCTTGGCACAGTATAGTAAAAATGTGCCATGGTAGCAGTTGCAGTTTGTGCTAGTTTCCACAACAAAGTAAAAAAAAATTGCATTAAAAAAAAGCTCTGAAAACACTATTTTAAAGGTAGTTGGGATTTTGCTTCTGTTTTGAAGGTAGCTGGATTTTGCTCCTAACCCTTTTTTGTCCCTTCATATAGTCTATAATGCTGTCTTTTTTTAAATCCTAAACTTTCAAACACTTTAAAATTGCCAAGGGTCACATCTGCGGTCACTGACATCACTAGTGATTCGTGATCTTGGCATTCAGTCCCCTACTTACTGACCTCTCCATATGTAACTGTGCTGTGTCACACAACACACTACATAGTATCACCTTACATTTACAGAATGTGTAGCAACATCATGGAAGCCATCGTATCAGGATAATTAATACATAACATAAAGGCAGTCGATTGTAGTCTAAATTCTTTGAGGTATGTAGTGAAAACAGAGTTTTTCTAGAACTTCCATGTAAAATGTCATGCTTTATGCAGCAGCTAAATCATTAGCATTTAAATCATATGGAGATGATTCCACTTTTATCTGGATATCTGACAATGTGGTACACCTCCAAAATATTACTCAGGAAGCTTTAGCAGCCAGTGAAACATGGCTTCGTAATTCACAACTCATGCTCAACCCAAAAAAGACCAAACTACTACTTTTTTCCCTAAATCCCTCTCTCATGAAAAAAAATAAATTTAAAGCCCTCTCTCTTGATAATACAACTGTGACACCCGTGTAATGGCCCAGCAATCAAGGAGCCTCAGTCCTCACCACTAACACCAGTGAGGGACATCCATATAGGGAAAGGATAATAAATACACACACACACAGTAAAGTACAATTTCCCTTAAGAGCACACAGTCATTCCGGGGCTGGTTTCTCCCTTTCTCTCCAGGTCCCCAAAAGGACTCCCCACTGGCACAGCTATAGGGTCCAGATCTCAGCCTAGTGGGCAAGCTAAAACCTCCAGCACCCTCTCTGTCCAACCAATGCTTCATGTCCCTGCCACATAGCTGACACACACACACACTTTGAGATAAGAGTTATATACAACTACACAGACACTCCTGGGGAAGGCTGGCATAGCTTCTCCAGCTGTGCCCCTCTTACCCAGACTATATGGTATTACCACTTACCACCACCCACTAATATTTATCAGCTACTAAAAGGCCCTTATGAAAGGGTGTTCAATTATACTGTGCAATATTATTATCCAAATGGTAAGTGCAACTGAACAGTCAAGGCTTATTGGAGTGGCTTGCCCAGTATAACTATTTACATGCAATGTAGTCTATAGCTTAAAATATCTCTACACACAACAGCCACAGTTGAAAAGCTTAAAAATATTTAATAATAAATACTAAAAACACAAGACAATACTTTGTACTACACAGTGCAGTCAAGAGTTCAGAGATCACAGAGAAATACTTAAAATAATACAGTAGAAATGTTCTGACATCAATACAGAAAAAAAACTAATCTAATCTTCCTAGTTATAACTAAGAGAAAACACAGTTCTAAAATAAACTTATATACAGAGCAAGACAGTGCTGATGATGTTGGATGTTCTCAAGACAAAATGCTAAAATGCCCTCATTCTTTCTGTCCTTAAATTGGTAACACAATGCCACTGATTCATTTCAGATTACATCATTTCTTTTTGGTTCCCAAGCTAACAGAAACTCATAGGTTAATAGCCCTTTTGATCTTGCAGCTGGTCAGGAAGTCAGAGCAATAAAAGAAATTATACATGTAAATTCTAGCCATTAACTCTGGCCTCAAAACAGTAGGCAGGATGCCTCCCTCTAGACATCTTGGCTCTGAGTTTTAGATCAAAGAATTTCACAATGCTTGACTTATCAGCTTTCTTACAGCAGAGTGCACTGCTGTTACTTTTTTTTTTCAGTTCAACATCCAAAACAGTCTTTTCACAGCCTGTGGCTTGCATTAATATTTACAAATGACAGAATTATCTACAAAATTCTATCTGGCTAGGCTGGCAGCCTTCACCTATCTTCACAACAACCATTGTAGTCACTTTTCATAGTAAACTATTAGGGGTGATGGTGGATTATAATGTTACATTCAACCTGCATGTACAAAATTGCATAAGAAAAACTTATCAAAAACTAGGGATGCTTTACAGAGCCAAAAACTTTCTCACTGATGCAACAAAAACTACACTTGCCACTACTTATCTCCTCCCACTCTTCTTTGTGGTGCTTCCATCCTTACGTATAACCTGCAGGCTTCACAACAACTGAAACTTGAACAATGGTATAACGAAGTGGCTAAATTTGCAGCACATACCCCTTTCAGAACCCACCACGCTATAGCACTGAAAAGCCTAAATTGGTTAGAACTGCCACATCAGCTAACATATTCACTACTTCTTACCAGCTGTAAAATTATCCAGCGTCCATCTGCCTGTCGAGCAGTAAAAACATTCAACACAACTATGTTCCCAATTGGTCATTGCTGTCCATTGACCAAAAACTACTGTCTGTCTGTAAACCTAACAAACCTGCTGACATTGTCTATACTTGTACAAGGTTGCTAAGGCCTGGAACTCCTTATCTGTATCCAGCAGGTCTACACCCTCCCTCCCATCTTTCAAAACCAGTCTGAAAGACTTCCCAGCTTAAAATCTGGCTCTGTTCTTTCTAAAAAACAGAATAACCTGTCATTAAATGTGAACAAGTACCTTTTTATTCCTTATACCTCCTTACTCTCCCTTCTTCACTTACTTTCTTCTCTCTCTGACTTTCTCTCTAAACATACCATAAGTCTGTTTTTCTCTAACTTCATATTGTAGTTCCTATTTGTATTACACTGACTTACCTTTAATTTCTCTACAAACTAACATTTCTCTAAATATTAAATGATTGTCACATATACATTGTGGCGATTCTTAACCAATGTTTTTTTTATATTATGTTCAATTTATTATAATTATTTAAACTGCAGATGTTTTTATTTTTGAAGATTGTAAAATTATTTTCCTTAAAATGTCTTGTCTCCCTGGACCTCCTCTGAAAATGGGCTTCTACCCAGTCAGACTTTCCCAGTAATCAAATGTCAATAAATAAATAAATAAATAAATAAATAAATAAATAAATAAATATGTTCCATGTCTAACATCCCCATTTTGAATATGTAACATTTTTAAATATAAGTATGAAACATGCATTACATTGATTACTGTTTTAACCCTAGCACTGTACTGGGCATGTCATGTGTTATTTATTTCAAAATGAAACTGTTTATGTAACTTCAGGGAGACATTTTATTAATGCTAATTTGATTCCTTAGAATCTTGTTTTAATTCTGGTGTGCTCCATGTATCTGTTTGGTTTCTTCAATGGTTTCTCCTGTCTGGAGAATGTGGCAGGACTGTTTGCACTGGACATCTGGCTTTGCTTTTGCTACAATTCTTGTTACACAATAATCTCATTTGGGGGCACAGCTTTAGGAGTCCTTCTGTAACTTGACAGTTACAATTATCCTCGAATCTGTTTTCTTGCAGCAGCTGCTAATGTTTCTGTAACTTCACCTTGTCTAGTACAAATGTCTGAGACGTTCACTATACATCCCTTCCATGAACTACATAAGGTCTGGGTTCAGCCGAATAACCTACAACTGCAGCATCAACCTACAGATTTTCATTGTTTTTGTATTCTTTCTTAGTCTCCAGCCAATAAGTCATGAAGTATTTCTGTCTTTACTGGCTTATTTTACTTTATGCTGATTTTCAGGCATCAGCAACACAGCTGAAATAGGTAGTATACTTCTAAGTTATCTGCCTATCAGTAGTGGGGCAGGTCAAAAATTCAGTTTCTGCAATGGAAAATTCTTATATTCCAAAATTGCTTGGATAGTTCTTTCCACTTGTCCCTTATGCTGAGGGTAATGTTATATGTCTAAATTCTCACTCATGCACAAACCTTCTGAATTCCCAAATTCTGCATTATGGACTTCTGCCCAATATGAGAACATCAGGGGCCAGGTTCTTTTAACGCCTACACTGTGTACCCTAAGTGTACACTAAATATAAACAATCTGTAATCAAGAACATGCCTACCACATTTTTGTGCTTTCTAGTTACTCAGAAAGATTACAAAGTGTACATTTAGTCTGTACTTTGTGGTAACCTTTATAAATTCCCCTGAATATGTAAGGTTGCAAGAAAATTAGTAGGCAACCTACAATTAGGAGGAAGAAGGTGTGAGTAATGCTTGTGTTGTATGTTCAGTCACAATGGTGTGCACTGAATGTAGACTTAGTGCTTGGGCAAGTATGTTCTGTCTCAGATATGCAGACTTTAATAAATTTAGCACAGTTGCACTTGTTTCTGTCAGTTTAACTGTTTCCAGGGAATTTCAAATAATTTGATTCCTTAGAAGTAGATGATGATCTGGTACATGCTAGCATTCCTTTCTTTGGATTGTTGTTATGGTATGCCTTGAGGATGGCACAGTTTTGCAGCTTTTACTTGAAATGACGTTCCTACTGCGGTGGTGGTGCTGTGGTAGCGTTGTCGCCTCACAGACATTGCCCGTTCGATTCTCAGTTAGATCGTCTTCTGTGTGGTGACATGCGTGAATGGGCAAATATATGTGTGTGTGTGTGTGTGTGTGTGTGTGTGTGTGTGTGTGTGTGTGTGTGTGTGTGTGTGTGTGTGTGCAAACATGTGGTTACACTTTAGAATCTCGAACAACTGAAATATCAAAATTCAGTTGCTCGAGTCCAAAGTGTCGAAACTGCAGTTGCATGAAACTGCAGGATACCGAATGTAGAAATGTCAAATCCACGGTTGTGGTGGTGCGTACGTGACGTGACGTGGGATTGCCTGTGTTCGTGATGTGCAGTGTAGTATGTGGCTATAGCTGGAGATTCAGATAAGTGATGTTTTTGTAAGGGTATTGGGTAGGGATTTTAATGCGTGTGAGTGTGTTTGGAGTTTTTAGATGTGGGTTAGATTCGGTAGGTAAGATTGTGAGTGTGTAAGTGTTGAGAGTGGTGGTATTTGTATGAATGTGATGTGTGTTTGTGTAAGGGGGAGTGTAGAATGTGTAGTGGTGGGTTTTGTGTGTTTGTAGTTTTAGTGCAACCTCGGCGTTAGTATATATATATATATATATATATATATATATATATATATATATAAGTAGCGGGGGTGGGGGGCCGCCCCCCCTGCTTATATGTAGGGAAGGTGCATGTGTTTAGTTTGTTCTGTCTGTGTGTGTTTTGTTGATTTGTTTTAGTGTCGGGAGGAAGGTGTATGTATGCTTGTTTGTGCGGTGGAGTGTGTATGTGAAAAGTCACGATTTTGAATTTCACACTTTTCGGGTTTCAGGTTTTAGAGTTGTTGGCTTTATAGTCTCGAGATACTGAAATTCAATATTTCACTATTTCAGGATTATAAAGTCAATCCATGCATGCATATGCATATATATATATATATATATATATATATATATATATATATATATATATATATAATGTAGTTCATATATATGTACATACAATATATATTTGTATATACAGAATCTTCACAAATCCTTATCTGTTTAAAAACTTTAATTTGACTCTGTAGTGCTTTCTTAGGCTATTTTGTGCCACCCTCCCTCCCTGTTGGTGTCTTGCTCTTATACTTGGTGGCTTTGCAGTTGCCCGCCCCTACTGTGACACACCTCCCAGTCTAGTGTCATTAGCTCATTCTTCTTAATACAGAGAGAACATTTGATAAGGCCTTCTGTTCCTCCTTTTTCCCTTTTCAAAAAGTAAAACAAAACTTTTTTTTTCTTTTTCGCCTGAACCTTCTTGTGTTCTGACTGTCCTTCTCAAACATATTGGAAATATACAGTATATTTCAGAGCATTTGTTATAACTGTATTTGCTATAACTGATTTAAGTATTTTTTCTGGCTTTTTGAATATTTACTGCTTAGCGACTGCATCTTAGCCTGTTTATACAGCTCTGCATTCTATTTAAACTGTTTTTGTGTTGATTAACTGTTTTGCACTCTTAAAAGTTATTTGTTGCTTAATTTTACCTGTAGGCTAACACACTCAAGTGTGCTAGCCGCTAAAAGCATTTATAGCATTTACTGTCTGTCGTTTTGCTTGCCTCTGTAAAAAATAACAAAAAAAAAAAAAAAATCTCTTGTTTTCCCACCTTACTGAACTAGAGTAGTCCAGTTTCAGCGTTGCTGATTCCTGGGCTTTGTTTTTAGTTCCTGTTACTGATCCATTGCCTTATTAGGAAGGAGGGAAGTTTCTTTGCTTACCAGTGGGAGTGGGAAGCACTGAGCAGCCTTTTTGTCCGAATTGGTGAAGTTTCAGCCAGAAACTAGTAGTCCATTGGTCGTTTTGGGCCAATTCCTAGCTCCTTTCAGCCCCCTGCTATAAAACACGCTAAACACGCGTTTTCCAGCTTGTACCAACTCAGCACAGATCCTCGTGGTGGCCTGCAGAGTGATCCAAGCAGCAGAGAGCTAAAAGAGTGACTTTCTACCAGATATAAGTATTTTTTGTGGCTTTCCCACTGTTATTAAGCTAGCGACTGCATTTCACCTCTTTTACTGCTACTTTAAGTGTTTTCTGCATTTTACACTGTTTATTGCACTTTAAGTTACTAATTGTTGCAAATTGTTTCTGTAGGCTACACACTAAAGTGCGCTAGCCGATTTACAGCATTTATAGCATTTACTGTCTGTTTTTTTCCTTATCTCTGTAATAAAACAAAAAAATCTCTTGTTTTCCTGCCTTACTGAACTAGAGTAGTCCAGTTTCAGAGTTGCTGATCCCTGGGCTTTGTTTTTAGTTCCTGTTACTGATCCATTGCCTTATTAGGAAGGAGGGAAGTTTCTTTGCTTACCAGTGGGAGTGGGAAGCACTGAGCGGCCTTTTTGTCCAATTTGGTGAAGTTTCAGCCAGAAACTAGTAGTCCATTGGTCGTTTTGGACCAATTCCTAGCTTTCTTCAGCCCCCTGCTATAAAACACGCTAAATGCGCGTTAGCGCGGAGTTGCCACTGTTGCACACAAGAGCAGCAGCGGTTAAACAAGGTTAAACTATTCGGGACATCTAAATTCCACTCTTCAAATTTTCCCTTAGAACTACCTTCCTCGAGCTGTACTGCTGATCTAACCAGCATATCCCGTAACTGAAAAGTTCATCTCTACTTGATTCCCAAGTAGACTATTCTCTATCTGTAAAGCCTAGCACTTACTCCTACAGTACTTGCACCTTGATAAAGCACTCTTATTATAGATAGTACCCCACCAGCCTAAAACCCACTTCCCCCGGAGTCCTTTGAAAGTCTCTTTATCTACTACTTCTAGTATGTCGAGGGATCAGTTGCTAGTGTCCTCTCCAGCTCAACTGGTGAACCTGGGAATATTGAGGCAATGTTACAATTGCCTCATGTACACAGACAATCCTCTCCTTCTCCCACAAAACACAAATACATGCGAGAGATGCAACTATACGGCCAAACTGGAGGCTGAGCTCTCTCAACATAGGACTGGCAAGACCAGACAGGAGGAGAAGGTAACCACACACAATACATACCCAGTCACACATGGTACCATCACAACTTCAAATCATACACATACTCACACAAAGACATACTCGGAGGCTCTGATCAAAAATTTACCAAAACAGCAGAGGCCACCAAAGCAGACACCCAAACAACTACCACCTCACGACCCAACACATGCAACACATAGACCACACAGTCAGAGTGTCAAACAGTCACAGTCCTTAAGGCCAAACAAAATGCCAGACACACTTGTCATTGGTGATTCCATAGTCAGACACACTGACGTCCCGCTCACCAGACTGAGTAAGGAGAAGGTCACAGTAAGCTGCCTGTCGGGCGCTAGAATCCGCCACATAACGCAAGCACTCAGGTCTCTCAACAGCAGGTACAAGTATGACTCAGTCATTGTCCACGCTGGTGTCAACGACCTGAGACGTACCTCCTTGGACTACATGAAAAGGGACATCGAGGAGCTCTCTGATTATGTAGCCCAGGCAGGTATGACCCTGACCTTGAGCAGTATCCTACCTTCACCTAGAATGATGCCACAATACAGTGATAAGATGATCAGCTTTAATAATTGGCTTAAATTCTGGTGTCATTCAAAGGGATCCAATGTCTGTCTGCCTGGGATGACATGCTGGACAAGCCACGCTGCTTCGCAAGGGACGGCTTGCACCTGTCACCCTGGGCTTCTGGATATTGGCAAAGGCTCTTGCCACCCCCATAGTGCCTTTTTAGGCAAGGCTCAAATTCTAAACCTACCACCCTAGAACACCAAAAGGAAAAAACTAAGGGTAATGCTGCTCAATGCCAGAAGTCTCAATCTCAAGATGCACGACTCGAGGCCCTTCTCAATATGGAGAACATCGATGTCTGTGCTGTGACAGAAACCTGGTTCAAGGCTCCTGAGAGCACCCCAGCACTAACAGGTTTCACCTCATATCATGCGTTCCGCCCCAAAATCCAGACAACACCAAGAAAGGAGGGTGTCCATATTCATAAAGGACACCCACACCTCAAGGTTGGTGGCAATGCACGATGCATCGGAGACCATCCAGGTGCAATTAACCATAGGCAAGACTGCTCTGCAATTTGTAGCATGTTACAGGCCACCCTCTCAAACTCAGGAACCTCACATGGCCTTCCTGAAAACATTGGAGGGGATAAATGTATCTCCAAACACCATCATACTAGGTGACTTCAACTACCCTAATATAGACTGGGAACACTACTCAAGCCCGAACACTCTAACCCAAAGATTCCTGGAGTTCATAAACTCAAATGCCATGGAACAACTAGTCACCATCCCCACAAGAGGAGAAAACATACTTGATCTCATCATCACGAACATGGGATCAAAATGTTCAACACCGGAAGTATACCCCTCACTGGTGAGATTAGATCATAAACTAATCTCGCTGGAGGTCCTCATCCCACCCCCCACCTAAAACAAAAAAGACCACAGTGAAAAACTTCTCAAAAGCCGATTTCACACTTCTAAAAACTAGTGTGGTCTCCTTTAAGGCCCCTGAGCCAGTGGTAAACATTACTCAAACCGCTGAATCACTTACAAATGCCTTCTACCAGCACCTACAGGACTGCATGGATCAGGCAATCCCAAACAAAACTAAGACTCTCTGTACCAAAGGCAAGCATCCAGTCTGGTGGACCCCAGCCATAAACAAGCTGTACAACAAAAGGAGGAAGCTACTACAAGATAGAGCAAAATCCTTGAAAGGTAAGACACCTTTGATCATTATAAGTAAAAAACTAAGAGCTCTCATAAAATCATCCAAGGCAAATTTTGAGAGAAAAATCGCCAAGGACTCTAAAGACAATCATAAGGCCTTCTTTAGCTATGTTAGAAACCTAGGAGGAAACTCCCAGATATGCTCAGAATTAGTTCAAAATGATGTGAAAATTACTGAACCTACACACATTGCTAACGTACTGGCTGACAGGTTCAGTGCAAACTTCTCCCCGCCCTCCCCCCGAAAAGGAGAGATAGCTATGCCAGAGGATTGTAGCCCCCCAAACATCTCCAACGCCCAGGTGAGAACTGCCCTCACTAAGGCAAAAAACACAGCATCCATGGGACCAGATGGTGTCCCCGGCTGTGTGCTTCATGAACTCAACGAGGAATTAAACCCACAGTTAGGACAGCTGTTTAATCTTAGCCTCACCTCAGGATACGTACCCAAGGAGTGGCGCCACGGCGACTGTGGTCCCACTTCATAAGGCGGTGCCTCCACAGACCCTGGAAATTACCGCCCCATTAGCTTGACAAGCCATATCTGCAAAGCCATGGAGAGGATCATAATGGAACTCATAAATAAAGACATAGGGAACTTGCAGACTTTGGATCCAACCCAGTTTGGCTTTGTCAAAGGCAGATCCTGCCTCTTAAACTTGGTTGACTTTTTCGAGACAGTCACCAAGGCCATTGATGAGGAAAGGCAGTCCATACAGCCTACCTCGACCTGGCAAAGGCCTTCGACACAATACCCCACTCAGGTATCATCGAAAAACTCATCAGCTTGAATGTAAACCCATACATCACAAGATGGGTTGCAAACTGGCTAAGTGACAGAACCCACAGGGTCAGAGTTGCTGGAGCCATGTCAGACTCAAAGCCTGTCACAAGTGGTGTCCCACAGGGCTCAGTCCTGGGTCCACTCTTGTTCGGCATCTACTTTTCTGAAGTACAAGCAAACACAGGAGGGTTATGGCTGACAAAGTTTGCAGATGGCTGCAAACTGGGCGCCATAGTCGAAAACACATCTGACACAGATATCCTCCAGAAGGGCCTCACAGAAATGGATAACTGGTGCCAGAGCCATGGCCTGAAGTTAAACACCAAAAAATGCATAGTCATACCCTTTGGGAAAAACAAGGTTACCCCTAGCAACCATATAGGTGGCAATCAACTGAGCACAGCAAAAGTCATCAGGGATCTGGGGACCCAAGTTGACAGTAGCCTTTCGTTTGACACTCATGTTGCTAAAGTAGTTAGGAAAACCTTCTATATCGCCCACCTGATCATGAAGGGATTCACATCTAGATCAAGGGAGGTCATCGTCCCCTGTACTCATCACTCATTAGACCTATGATTGAGTACAATGCCCGTTCGAATGTATCTGACCAGACACCTGCTGCAGCTTGAAAGGCCCCAAAAGTTCCTCACCAAAAGGATAAAGGGTCTCAAAAATATGTCTTATGCTGCCCGACTGAAAGAACTCCAGCTCTATTCAGTCTCATACCGCTTGCTCAGAGGTGACCTGTGCCTGACATATAAGGCCATGTCAAACCCAGATTTGATGAATATGCTTCACCTCAAAAATCTAGATCCCTCAGAACCACAAGGGCGGGAGACTTAAACCTTGACACGGTTATAAATAGAACATGCTGGAGGGACAGATTCATCACCCAGAGACTCTCTATGCTGTGGAACAAAATCCCGGTACATGTGAGGCAGAGCACCTCGCTGGCCTTGTTCAAGAGGAATCGTGACCAATGGATGGGAGATCGCAGATATACCCCAGGGATTACTTCAGTGTCACTGCTTGACAGAGGCACAGAAAAATGATAGGCATAGTTTTTATTCAAACTAAAGGGGTGGCGAAAGCCACATAACTATGGACTAGGCTTATAAATGCCCTTGGGCAGATAGCCTAGTATGAACCTATGAACCTATGAACCTATAATGTAGTTCATATATATGTACATACAATATATATTTGTATATATATTTCTGTGTGCGTGTGTGTGTGTGTGTGTGTGTGTGTGTGTGTGTGTGTGTGTGTGTGTGTGTGTGTGTGTGTGTGTGTGTATGTATGTATGTATGTATATATATATATATATATATATATATATTTATATATATATATATATATATATATATATATATATATATATATATATATATATATATATATATATATGTATATATGCACACACGCACACATAGGCTCATAGGTAGGTACTGCCTAAGTAAGCCTAGCCAACAAGGTTCCCTGGCTTATGCCACCCAAGAGAGTTAATGTCCTGTGCCCCTGTCGAGCAGTGCCACAGAAGTGATCCCATGGTATATTTCCTATTTCCCATCCACTCATTAAGATTTTTCTTGAACAGTGCTAATGAGGAACTTTGCTTGACATAGATGGGTAGCTTATTCCAGAGCATAGGAAGTCTCTGGGACAGGACTCTATCCCTCCAGCATGTCATGTTTATTGTGGTGAGAGGGTTTAGGTCCCTAGAGCATGTAGCTCGGAGGGACTGGGATTTCTTTAGGTGTAGCATGTCCAACAGATCTGGGTTTAACATACCTTTATATATTAGGCAGAGATCTCCTCAGAGTAGGCGATATGCTACAGAGTAAAGCTGGAGTTTTTTGAGACTGTCAGTGTAAGGCATCTGTTTAAGGCCAGTAATCGTCTTTGTGAGGTACTTCTGTGGCCTTTCCAGCTGCTACAGATGTCTTGTGAGGTACATTCCAAAAGAGGCGTTGTACTCTATAATAGGGCTAATGAGTGCCGAGTAGAGGGGAACAATGACCTCTTTCTTCCTGGATGAGAACCCTTTTGTAATAAGGTGTGCCACATAGAAGGATTTCCTGACTGCTGTGGCGATGTGATTATCAAAGGAGAGACTACTGTCCATCTGGGTCCCAAGGTCTCTTATCACACATTCTGCATTAAGTAGACTGCTGTTCATGTCATAGTTCATGGTTACAGAGTTTTTACCAAAGGGGATGACAATGCACTTTTTGGCATTGAGCTTGAGGCCATGCCTCTGACACCAGGCATCTGTCTCAGTGAGGCCCTTCTGTAGGATGTCCACATCATCTGGGGACTTGACTATGGCTCCTAGTTTGCAGTCATCTGTGAACTTCGTTAGCCAGAAACCTTCTGTGTTAGCCTGTACTTCAGAGAAGTAGATACCAAACAGGAGAGGTCCCAGGACTGAACCCTGCGGTACTCCACTTGTCACTGGTTTGAAGTCAGATTTGGAGTCTGCAACTTTTACAGTGTGGGTTCTGTCAGTGAGCCAGTTAGCAACACATCTTGTGATGTAGGGATTTATACCTAGTTTAGTGAGTTTAGCTATAATTCCAGAATGGGGGATGGTGTCGAAAGCTTTGGCGAGGTCAAGATAGGCTGTGTGAACCACCTTATCCACGTGTACAGCTTTGGTGACTGCCTCAAAGAAGTCAATCAGGTTCAGAAGGCATGATCTGCCTTTCACAAACCCTAACTGGGTGGGGTCCAGAGTTTGGAGGTTACCAAGTCTTGTAGACCAGGCTCGTCAGGCTAATAGGGCGATAGTTCCCAGGTTCAGTGATGGCTCCCCCTTTGTGGAGTGGGATAACTGTTGCTGTGTGTCATTCAGTGGGCACAAAGCCTGACGTGAGACTATAATTGAACATGGTGCTTAGGTGGGGAGCCAGTTTGTTCTGAAGTTTGTGTAAAACGCAGTCTGGGATGTTGTCCAGTCCCATGGATGCTGTGTTTTTGGTTTTAGAGAGTGCAGCTTTTACCTGCATAAATGTGATTACAGAGACTCTGCATTCTTCCTGTTTAGAAATGGGCCCTTTACGGGTGAGAGGGGGGTAAAGTTAGCACTGAACCTATCTGCTAGGATGTTGGCAATATCAGTTGGTTCTGTAATTTTCGTGCCGTTGTGCTGTAACTCAGGGCATCTGGGTTTTGCCATAGAGGATGTTCTTCGTGTTTCACTGTTGCAGTCATTACACTTGGGTTATCCTGTTGGCAGTCTAGGTCTGGCGTCGGTTGCTGTCGCCTCTTCCCTGACGTCAGTGCGCCAGGGGTGTAAAAGATGCAGCTGACGCCATTTTCTTCAGTCTTTCTTGCTGCGGGGTGCCGAAAGCAGAAGCAGTTCGCAAGTGCCGGTCGGCCGACTCCTGAGATTTTCGTGTTCGAATTTCAGATCCGAAGTCTTCATTAAAAGCTAAGTACCCCGGTTGGGGAAAACTTTTTTCTTGCTCCAGACCGATGTCAGAAAAAGTTAATATTGTATTTCTTGTGGGAAGCAAATACCTCATAAGGACTTTCATTCTTACTGTATTCCTTGCCTAGGCCCTGACCACGACGTTGCAAGTTGTTGGTTTTGTTCTAGATTTAACCAGCACACTATTAAGCGTCGGTATGATTTTGCATTTCACTATTTTGGCAGAAGATTTAATTACACGATGCCATCGGATAGCCATCCGACTACTGGAATTCACAAGAAACGCAAGGAAAAAGAAAAGGACAGGCATCTGAGGTCTAAAACCGACAACGAGGCTTCCTCTAAGCCAGTTTGCTGGTTCTCAGTGAGGCATTTTCGCAGCCCCTGACGCCCGCTACTTTGGACCCGCAGGCCACTACAGACACCCATGTGGAGTCGCCTAGGCCACTGGAAGCTCAAGGTATTGGACCTTCAGAGACTATTCCTTCAGATGGGTCCGGAGCTGCTGAGCAGGCATCGGCTTCTGAGGGTGTTTTCAGACCTACTCAGTTGTACATTAAAGTGACTCCAGCTACAAAGGCAAAGACTAAAGCACCTTTAAAGACAAAGAAACAAGTACAACAGCCTCATGGTCAGGCCTCCATGCCCAAAAAACAGATGCTCAAAATGGCCGAAGACTTAATTACTTTGATCAGGGGTTCCCATCCCCCTCCTGATAAGAGGCCTAGGCAAGAGACAGAATATGCATCTTCAGATCAGGTTTCCATTTCATCTGATTCCTCTTCTGATTAGGAATTCTCTCTTCCTCTCTATCAGGATTCTGATGCTGAAGAATCTATCCCTTCAGCCTCTCTTCCTGAGGATCATTCTTTTGAGGAAACATTGCATACCATGAGGGAACATTTCCACTGGGAGAGCCAAGATTTTTCAGAATCTAAGAAAAGGCTCAGATACTTCCTTTTACTACCTCAACACAGGCCTTTAGCTATTCCACCTGTGTTAGACATTGTAGATGATGTATTTTCAGAGTCCAGTCTGACCCCTGACTCCTTACCTCCAGCTCCTGTTAAGCCGGACAGGTACTACATGGTGCCTGACTCTCATAAATTCCTTTTCAAAAACCCTGCTGCAGACCCAGAAACTATCTCTCAGGGTCCCAAAGGGGTAAAGGCATCCACTGCAAAACACCCTACCCCCTCCACCAGGGATTCTAGGGCATAGGACAGATGTGGGAATAAGATTTACACCTCTGCTACCTTGGCTATAAGGGCTTTAAATTGTCAGTTTCATATGCTCAAATATCAGCAATATATTATGCCAGTGCTTAAACAGAAAATGATGGCAAATTCTGAATGTGCAGAAAACAAAGAAATGCAGGATTTATTGCATGCAGCTGAGCAAGTTGGAAAGCATTCTTTGCAAAGTGATTTTGATTCTTTGGAGGACTCCTGCAGGGCTGCTGTTACGGGTTCTGTCATTAGGAGGCATGCTTGGTTAAAGTAACAAAATCTGCCTGACCATGTCAAAGCAAATTATTAGATGCTCCATTAAAGCATGATATCTTGTTTGGTGTTAAAGCAGAGGAGGTTTTAAAGAAAATGGAGGACAAAGCCAAATCTATGAAAACGGTCAAGGATTTCTCACAGGTACAGCCTCCATGATTTAGCAGACACTGGCCTACAAAGAATTGGTCCTTTCCAGTGTCAGACAGACCACAAAAGGGCAGATACAGACACCCAAGAGGCAGATCCCAGCCGCAAGGTTCGTACAGATCTAAACAATGGGGTGCTTCTACCTCCAAAAGTGGAGAAGACAAATCACAGCCATAAAGGAAACAGTCCCAATGACTTCCCCCTGCCTGCACCAAGCACTTATCTTTTGGCAGCACCTTTAGGGGGAAAACTAGCACTTTTTTCTCAAAATTGGCACATAATAACCCAGGACAAATGGGTCCTAGACATAGTGTCACAAGTCTACAAGTTTCACTTCCATACCCTGCCAAGGACAAACATTGGCTAGACCTGCCAAAACATCAATGGGCAGAGGCACAAAAACAAGTCTCATCCCTCATGGACATGAGGGCCATTCAGCAAGTACTAGAGCAAGAGCAGGGACAAGGATTTTATTCAAGACTGTTCTTGGTATCAAGAAAGGACAAGACCTGGAGACCAATACTGGACCTATCACATATCTGGATATACCAAAATTCAAAATGTTGACTCTACAGCAGCTTCTGCCCATGCTGGGCAAGAAGGCTTGGCTTGTGACTTTAGACCTAAAAGAGGCATACCTGCATGTCCCAATAAGATAAACATGCAGAAGATACCTCAGATTCAAAGCTGGCTCAATGCACTACCAATTCTCTGCACTGCCCTCTGGCTTATCTACTGTGCCCAGGGTCTTCACAAAGTGCCTGGCACCAGTAATTACATTCTGCAGACAAAGAGGAATACAAACATATCCTTACTTGGACGACTGCCTCATTCAAGCAGAGAACAAGGACATTCTACTACAGCATCTGGCGTTTGTAAAGAGATTTCTAACAGGCCTAGGGTACACAGTCAATGAAAAGAAATCAAAACTAGTACCCTCTCAAGAGATAATATTCCTGGGTGCAAGCTTAAATGCAACTGCCCAGATGGCTTATCTCATGCCAGACAAACAAAGGCAACTGGCTACATATTTCAAACTGTTGGCAACAAAGGCCCAGTTATCTGCAAGAAAAATTCTGCAGGCTTTGGGCTTCATGGCATCCTGCATTCTACTAATTCCATATGTGAGACTGCATATGAGGAAACTTCAATGGTACCTAAAAAGTGTTTTGGCTCAATATTGCCACAGCCTGGAAACAATAATTACCCTCATTCCCTGCCTGCAACAGGAGTTTCGATGGTGGGTGAAGGCTTGTCACCAGAACAAGGAACAGCCATCCACTTTACCCCCAGCCAGGCAGACATTAACAACGGATGCATCAGATTATGCCTGGGGCCCACATGGCAGGAAGCTGTATTCAAGGCACATGGTCCGCAAACCAAATGCATCTACATATCAATCAAAAAGAGATGCTAGCTGTTCAGAATGCCCTGACAGCCTTCAAAGACCTACTTCATCTGGGACAACTACTGATAAAGACAAACAACACCACGGTTATGTGGTATATAAACAAGCAGGGAGGCACTCATTCTTACCCCCTTTGCAGACTAGCCATGACTTTGTGGGAGACAGCATTGACTTACCAAGTACATCTGCAGGCACAATTCCTGCCAGGAAAGATAAATACTCTGGCAGACGAACTAAGCAGAAACCTCATGGATCCCCACGAGTGGAAATTGGATCCACAAGTCTTCAGCATGATAACAAGGAAATGGGGATGCCCAGATATAGATCTGTTTGCCTGTCCTCACAACTACCAACTAAAAAGATTCTGCACAAGGACTTATCACAGACAAGCATGGAAAGTGGACGCCCTATCTTTCAGCTGGAAAAGCTTAGCAGTATATGCCTTTCCTCCACTGCCTCTCCACCCCAAGGTACTCCTAAAGGTCAGGCAAGAGAAGCCAAAGATGATACTGATTGCCCCAGACTGGCCCCGCCAGTACTGGTATCCAATCCTAAGGAACTTGTCTCAATGCCTGGCTTGGACCTTGCCTCAGATACCTCATCTACTGTCCCAACAAAACAATCAGATCCTGCACAGCCAACTCAAGACCTTACATCTGGCAGCATAGCGGATAATGTAGTCATACAAAACGCACCTCAAACTAAAGCTGTGATGGGTGTAATTTTGGAGGCCAGAAGGCCTAGTACCAGAAAATCTTAGCTGGAAAATGGAAGAGATTCTGTGCCTGGAACCAGGCACAAGGAATTGACACAGCTGTACCAAATATTCCTCAGATTTTGCAATACTTAACTGAGATGCTGGACAAAGGCCTATCCTTTTCATCAATTAAAATTCATGCCTCTGCCATTTCCGCTCATTACAATACAGAGCCACCAATCTTTTCACATTCTTTGTTAAGGCAGTACCTCAGAGGAGCCAAAAACTTAAGGCCTCCAAGGAGATCACCAGTACCTGCATGGGACCTCAATTATGTCTTGGAAAAACTCACCCTGCCTCCTTTTGAGCCAGCCGCTACAGCTGATATAAAGTTTTTATCTTGGAAAACAGCTCTGCTCCTAGCAATAACCTCTGCAAGACGAGTCTCAGAGCTACAGGCACTCATGGCTGTGGAACCTTTTTATCATTTTTTATCCAGACAGGGTTTTTCTGAGGACAAACCCGACGTTTATGCCTAAGGTAGTGTCCAGTGTGGCCCTTAACCAAACTATTCATCTGCCTACTTTTTATCCAAACCCACAGAATAAGGGGGAGATAATTCTGCATTCTTTGGACATACACAGACAGCTACGCTTCTACTTGAACAGAACCAAAGCTTTCAGAAAGACAGAGCAACTACTAGTGGTATATGCTGCAGGATCACAAGGAAAGGCTGAGGTTCTTGACATAGCTCTAGAATGTTTTGTGGTTGCTCTTAGAATCAGTGGGGATTTTGTTTTCTTAGTTTTGGAGAATCTTATAAGGGATCTCAGCTTCTTATGGAGGCTGACCAGGGAACTCCTTCACTCATGGGATTTTACTCTCTTTTGCAACAGTTTCTTCCTACTGTTGTAGAGTTTGTTTATGGCAGGGGACCACAGATTGGCTTCCTTTTTTTTGGAGGATAGCATCTTTGTTCTGTTTGGAATAGCCCGATCCATGCACTTGTGCATGTGCTTATAGAGTGCATTATTGTAGGATTCAGCAGTCGTAACTGTATTGTCCATCTGCATGGATGTCATGAAGTTCGCTACTTCTGTCTTAAGAAGCACGAGGTTGGCTTTGGAGAAATTTTTTACCATGGTTTCCTTTATGGTGGGTGGGGGCGGGATGCGGACATCTAGGGTGATTAGCTTATGGTTGGATCTGACCAACGAGGAGTTGACTTCAGTTGTGGAACACCGGTCACTCATGTTGGTAATGACTAGGTCTAGGATATTGTTGCCCCTGTTGGGGGTGTGGATAAGTTGATCCAGGGCATTGGAATTTATGAATTCCAGAAAGCGTTGAGCGAAGGAGTTGGTACATGAGTAGATTTCCCAGTTAATGGTGGGGTAGTTGAACTCGCCCATTATTAGGGTTGAACCCTAATATTTTCCAGTATATCAAGAAAAGAGGAGTGGGAATCCTGGGGCATGGTGGGGGATCTGTAGCAAGCTACAATTTGGATTTCAGTTTTGCCCAGAGACAGAGTTAGTTGCATTTGGATAACCTCAGATGCATTATGCTGCGCAACTAGCCTGGAGGTGTGTGTCATATTTGTGTGTGTGTGTGTGTGTGTGTGTGTGTGTGTATATATATATATATATATATATATATATATATATATATATATATATATATATATAATATTTACCATTGCAAATGAGGCCTAAGGGATCATGGCTAAGTAGGATCAATCAACCAGACTTCCTACCTTGGTAACAAATTATAAATAAAGTAAATATGTAGCCTTTCAGACTCACCAACACAACCAGCCTTTGTACTGCTTGTTTTTATTTCAGCTTTCCCTAGTCAGTTGAACAAAATACATCACCTTTGTCTCAGTGTGTGTTAAAGATTTAACAGTCTGTACACATAGAATAACTTATATATGAGCTTATTGCCTTAATTTCATATTAGTTTTCATCTCCCTGATTGTTTTTATATGAAATGCTGAATTATTTAGATACATAAAGATGTAATAATGTTGGGTTAATTCCACTACTAAATAATAGATCATAAATTTATAATGTTTTGAAGCACACAGAGATGTATGTTGAACAGCTGTAGAGTTGAAATGCCAACTTCAGTTTAGAAACACATAACGAAAGTACTTAGTAGTGGTTAAACTGTAATTTCAGCTGAAAGAACAAACTGCCTGTTAATATCATTAAACACTTTGAAAGTATATATTGCTTTAAGCTGCGTCAAGCGTCATAATTTTTTTTTATGTGGGAACAAGCATTTATGATATTACATTATATGAAACCTGATTTTTTTGTGGCATTTTTCTTTGCATACATAAGCCGGGTTATTGCAGATGTATTTTTTTAACTTGGTTTAAGTAAGCTGGTGGGTGTGCTGATCACATATGACCTTTTACAGGCACACCCCCAAGCCATATAGTACATTATATAGGGACTAGTGTTACGAAATGCATCTCCCTGTCGAAATGTCAAGACTCACCTTTATAAGCCAAGGAGTATAAAAAAAGAAAAAAAAAAACAGTAGATGAACAAATGTTGGACATTGATTTTCTCGTTTAAACTTGTTTTTATTGCAGGGGGCAAGCTTTCCTACACCCCCTGATGAGGGATGCATGCCCCCAAGCCCCAGACTTCTGAGATTGTCATAGATCAAAGAAAATTCAGTATTGCAAAAAACAGCAATCTCTGCCTTAGTTTAGGTAAGCCTGTATTTTCGGTCATTTGGTCTAGCTGTTTTGGTTACCATGAAATGTGTATGCATCCTTGTGTACATAAAGTCACACACATATGCAATGTAGGTTGTTTAACAGCAGCAGTAGCACACTGTGCAAGTTAGCCTAACTGGTATAAAAATCATTGTTAACATAATTCTTAAATACAGCCACTTGAACTTCACCTTTACAGGCAGTATTGGGTGTTATAAACATTTTTTCAATACTCTGACTATTCATTTACTAAAGTCAATTTCTTTGAGAAACCTTGTCGTTAATTACTAAGTTTTTAGATGGCCGCACTCAAATAGAAGCTGGCATGACTGCTGGGCCAGGAGGATTTTTTCTGCCTTGAGGATATTTCTCTGTAGTAGGTAGATTTCCTGGTATACAGGTTTGTATGTCATTTCAGCTCTAACTGCAGATGGTCTTTCTGCCCAATGCAGACAAACTGACATATTGCTCATGGAGTACACAGTGTTGTTTCGTCATCAATGAACAAGTGTATATAGTTATTGTTCACCCTGTGTGCCCCATGTACCTGTGATGCAGAGTAAAACTGGAGAGCAGTTAATTCCTGGCAACAGGAAGTTTGGCTTTACATTTGCCAGACTGGTTCCTTGGTTTGTAGAGTGAAGCTGTCTGTGTTGTGATGTTAAACCCAGGGAGAAGCTTCTACATATAACTGTCTGCCTGGAGAATGCAAATACTAGAGAATAACTAAGGAATAAAGGTACGTTGCTGTACATTTAAAAACTGCACTCATTCGGTATTTAAACCACTTATAGTTATCAGGCCAGCTTCTGCTGATTTTAAGGTTTTATTCTGAACAGCGTGAACCTGGCATACCCTAAGATGTGAACAAGCTGACTTGCATAACACCAGCAGAACCGTTTGCAGACAGTGACTAGCAATTTTATAAAAGTTCATCAGATATAGTTCAAGGGGGTATGCATGCTGTCCCTGCTTAGGATGCTAACATTCTTGAAAAGAATCACTTTGAGTCCATTGTGCTGCATGAGTGATCTGTTAACGAATACTGATCAGCAGTGAGTGACTCTTTGAGCCTTCTGGGAAATCCTAAGATGGAAGATGTGAGGTCAGAGAGCAAGTGGCAAACAAAGGCACCAACAGTGTCCTGCCTTTGAAGTAGCTTCATAGCCAGGTCACCTTACCAGTAACATTCGGTATGTGACCACATGAAATGTTTACAGAAGATAATCCAGTCATGAGCGCTTTAACCATAAGGCCAAATGTTCCTTATGTGGTAAAAACCAGAGCAATTGTAGTCTGTATCTAATTGCAAGAAAATGTTTCCGTACAAATGACCAGAATTTGTTGAAGTGATGTAACATTTTGCTGTGTGTTATGTTTTATAATGTAAGCCTTCATAAGCAGGATGAAGACCAGACGGACAAGGTTGTCCTTCTTGTCTACAAGGTTGAAAATGGGATTAGTTTTGCTTCTTTTCCTCCCGAGACTCAGGGACCTTTCAGCCCTAAAATATGTCACACGCACCGTCATTAGTTCTTTATTCCCATTACAGTCATTGTTAGCTGACCAGGCAGTAGTCTGGCCTTCTTTGGTGGGGTTGTTGATATGGAATTTCCTCCCTGAATTCCTCTATATAGGGCCACTAAAGCATCATTACAAGTGGAGGTCACAAAGCTGAAGGTAGAGGGCTGAATTGTGGGGAAGTAGTTGCATCATCTGATAATTATCAGTTTCTAGATCTCCACTGGATCACTCTGATTGAGAATACACCCCAGTACGAATGTCTGTATCCCACCTTATATGTTTGACATTTTTCCAGAAATGCATAGGATTACCAAGGATTATTGGGTGTTTTCTTTGCTGTCATATACACACAAGGTTAAGATGAAAGTTGATCATAAGAATCAGCATTATATCATTGGAATAAACTGTGGGTGGGCATCAGTTTTCTGGTCTGATCTAATGAGCAATCAAATATCCCAGGGATGTGAGTATTCACTACAAGCAGTGGATGTCTGCTGGAAGTCCGGCAGTAAAGGAGAACAGAAGTCATAGTGTCAGTAGTTGTTTTTTTTTTTTCTGAAGTGAAGGTTTGTTTTTATTGTTCCATAAACTGTTAGTCGCTTGCTTGGCTGTTGTGTTCTCAAGGTTAACCCTCACTTACTGCTTTTGATGGGCACCTGTTGAAATTCTGAGGGTTATAACTGTGATCCTCAGAATTAAAGAACTGAAGCTCTGAATGTAGGGGAATACATTCTAAATCCAGAATTCTCCCTAATTTTGCAGTACATTAATCTCCTAGAGTTCATATATGTAAGTAGTAACGTGTGGGGTACAGCTGCCACACTGCGCTTGTAACCCCACCAGCAAAAGAGACTTGAGGTATAACAAGTTTCAGACATCACATTTTGTTGGAATCACATTTTACTGTTCAAAGTGTGGAGGCAGACAGCAGCAGCAGATGGACAACCATAAAAATGTCATACTCCTCACTACACACCCTGAGACATTATAATTTAGCCTCACCTGCCGCATCCCACTTTGGAAACCTGAAAGGGTGGCAGCCTTCTTGATCAGAGATTTTAAATACTTCATGATCCATTTCTTACTAGTTCCCATTAATGACTTGGTAAAGATGGGTCTTTTCTTTAGCAATGTCATTTGTTTGTTTGTTTGTGTCTTTCGGCTTTTCCTTGTTAGGGGTCGCCACATCGGAACTCCGGTCCGCTAATGATTGGCAGTAGATTTTTACGTGCTGGCTTGCCAGGCCTAACGCCCAACCTTCAACGAAGGAACGCCCATTTTTACACATATCACCACACAGAAGATGCTCTAACTGAGACTCGAACGGACAATGTCTAACTGTGAGGCGACAACGCCACCACCACCGCAGTCTTTAGCAATGTCATTAATTGGTATAAATAATATTCCTTATTACATTATATTACTGTTATGGTTTAAATATTGTCTAGTGTATATGTGCACCATTCCCTCTGTTTTCATGCGAGTGAATTTGAGTGTCTGTATTATGTCATATTTCAATACTCCTTGTTTGATGGGTTGGATGATAGCCACATGCAGGGTTTAATTTAATTTAATTTAACCAAGACATCTTAACTTATGCAGTAATGCATTTTTGAGACAATTATCAGTACTTTACAGTAAGTGTCTTGTTCGTTACATGATGGTATTGCACAGCAGACAACCTTTTGTGTGCTGTATGCTGTACAGAATTGTGCCTACATTCACATTCAGGCTTGCTTATGCCACGGACCACCTTGTATAATCTCTGCTTTTACCTTGTGACCCTGACCCCTGCTTCTTTTTATGTGACCTGAGTAGTGGCGATTGCTTTGCCTTCAGCCTTCTGTCTCATGCCACCCAGACCTAACATTATAAGTAAGGGGCCCTGTAGTGTCTTCCAGAGTTGTGCCACCATGCAAGGTGAAAAGATACAACATGGCATTTTATTACACAGTCACTGAAAGTTTCATTCAGCATTTCCAGTACCATCACAGCAGTGGTGCATCACATTTTTCCACATTTGAGAAACATCAGCTTTCCACATAGATGTTTCATATTTCACCACTTTTCAGCAGTTATACTAGTGTATATATACCAAAGGTAAGTTTACAGTGAAATGCAGAATATAGAAAGGAAAATAAAGCAAAGTGCAGAAAAATGAAAGGTAGAAGATATAATAATGCAAAATGCTAGTGATTCTGCATTACACAGGTCTCCCTTCAAAGGTCATCTTTCCATATATTGTATTTAATGGTTTTCCCATTTGGCTACGTCTCTTACTATCTCCATATGCCTTGTTCTTTCTCTCTCTCTCTTTCTCTGTCTCTCTAGCTTTGTCTGTGCCCCCTCCCTCTGCCTCTGTCTTCCTGTGGAATGCTAAAATGACCTGAATCTGCATGATTATAAAAGTGACCTACATCTTAAGCAGCCTAAGAAAAGCAAAAAGTGTTCTGTGCATAAAGAGTCATCTGAATGTAACCTGGAAAAATGTAAAATTTTGAACCTTAACATTCATGTCAAAAAGTGAAGTTTCTGTATCTAAGAACAAAACAAATACAAGCGACCTTTTTTATTTATGTATATTTCTATCCCAGATGAGATGCACTAAATGCATTTTTTTCTTTTCTCTCCATTACACTTTTGAATTGTTTCTGTGGCAGATGAAAAACAAAGATGGTGGCTGATGAAGAAAAATTGTTTTGCTACCTTTGCAAAGTATGCCATTTCCTCTTTCAAAATGAAATGGCATCTTTATTAGTAATCTTGTGTAATAATAACATTAGACATTTACAATCACTTAAGAAGAATCTAGTACAAATACAATCCAGTGGTACAAAACACTCAAGTATTCATGAAACTAAATTCCAGATATATTATAGGCAGTATACGTCAGTTACCTATTCCTGGTCATAATTAGTCTTCCCTAATACACTCTCAAAGTCAGGAAACACACTGAAAAGGACTGAACTCCATCCTGTGATAAATTTAATCAGCATGATCACGAGTGCACATCAGTTTTTTTCATATGGTGCTTCATTGTGGTAAATTGTCACTGCAGCAACACACTTGACTTCAGTAGTAAATTAAGTATCATACATACAGAGGTTTATCCAGCATTATCAGAATTAAATCTTCCCATGCAAAACCCGCTTAATTTTGATAAAGTTACTATAGGGAAAATTGTCTGTCAATTTCTGTATTATATCTGTGTTCCTCCCATATTGTCATACCTTCTGTAATGGCCAGCTTTTACACCAAATCCTATAATTAACATAATGTATGACACTTAAAAGATTTTGAATAATCTTTACAGAGCCAGTTGCCATTTAGCATATTTTGTAATAATTTGCTCTAATGATCATTATTCTGAGCCTTTCACTAGAAAATGTGCTTATAAATAATGTTTCTTAAAATATGAATAAATCTCAGATCTTTACAAAACAATATAAAAATTGTACTTGTATATTCATGTTAACCCTTCCTGACAAAGACAATTTAAATTTGTATTAGTACTCATTGTCCCCAGTACTAGTACTCGTAGTCATTAGTGTGCAAAACCACTTTCAACTTTTTTTTTCATTTTCATCTATAGTCATTGCCCCAGCGAAGAGGCAGTCTTGCGCCTGGTTTTGATATCTGACAACTGCTGTGCTGAGGCATCATTTATATCCATATCCAGACTCATTTAGGTCTTGGGGAATCTTATTAGTAGTTGTAATTTCATCAGCTCAAACCTTTTTAACTAATTTTGTTTGTTAACGGGGTAATCCTACTGGGCATATCGCCCCTTTTCAGCAGATTCCCAGTTAGAAAAGCTCCCAATCCAAGTGTAAAAGTTATTATACAACGACCCCCCATCATCCGGACTTTTTCCATTAGTATAACTCTTTTTTACACTGTCTCGCTATGTTGAACGAGTTTAACATAGCGAGACAGCTTTAAAAAAAGTAACAGAAATCTTCCTTTCTCTGTTGCTTTTTTTAAAGCTGCCTCGCTATGTTAAATGGGTTTAACATAGCGAGACAGCTTTAAAAAAAGCAACGGAGATTCTTCGTTGCTTTTTTTAAAGCTGTCTCGCTATGTTAAACTCCTTTAACCTAGCGAGACCATGTGTAAAAAGCAATGGAGATCTTGCTTTCTCTGTTGCTTTTTTCAAAATTGTCTCGCTATATTAAATGGGTTTAACATAGCGAGACAGCTTTTAAAAAAGCAACGGACCGTTGCTTTTTTAAAGCTGTGTCGCTATGTTAAACTCCTTTAACATAGCGAGACAGTTTGTAAAAAGCAATGGAGATCTTGCTTTCTGCGTTGCTTCCACCCACAGCTCTGATGTACTGCGTAAGCATACGCATGCACAGTACATCAGAACTGCCGCAGAATACCAGACAGCTGCGGAAGGGCAGCAAGGAGGCATTATACAATGCCATTATTTAAGAAAAGTAATTCTTTTTTTTCTTAAATAATGTCATTAGATATAAATAACCACTTCTGGGTGGTAATGCTGGATTTACCCACGGTTGTCTTTGTTTGGCCACTCGGGCTTTTCCCTCGTGACCAAACCACACCAACCGTGGGTAAATCCAGCATTACCCACACCCAGGCGTGGGTTATTGCTATAGTAAAACACAGGTAGTCACTCCATTAAGTAGATCAGCAATTGAGTGAACAAGTGTGAGTATTTGTACAGGTACGTAAGCATGCGTATGTTTAGTAGAAATACAATTGTTTTATGTCAGACCTTAAAAATAGGGAACATAAGTGAACACTAGGAAAACTAGGGAGCAGGGGGTGAAGTGATATAGAATATACAGCATGTTAGACAGGATGAATTGTAGAGGAAAAGCTAAAAACATGAAAAGGAAATGGGTTAGGATGTGTGAGTAACTGGAGTAATAGGAGACTGTTTTACATTTGGAAATGATAGTGTAAGGGAGGGTGTCCGGAGATAGTGTTGGTAGATACTCATAATTGGTAGGATTTCCAAGTCATCAAGCCACATCATGCAGTTTAGCCAACTGTTTCTACATTTGTCTGTTTGTACTAAAATTATAGAAGTGAAAATATAATGTCAGTTCTCCTTTGAGACTTGAATCCAGGACCACCAGCACACTGTGCTGGTATTACTGCCGTCAAGAGTAGATGTTTCTCTGTATTTGTATGTGTGTGTTTGTAATTTGATATTGGCCACCATGCTGTGGGATTCCTAGCTGAGAGGATAAAAAGGTTCTTAAAAGAAAACTCAACACCTGCCTGACCAAAGGTTTTTTGTTGGTCCAGTGGCACTGTCACCAGCACGGAATGACGTGTGTGTGTGTGTGTGTGTGTGTGTGTGTGTGTGTGTGTGTGTGTGTGTGTGTGTGTGTGTGTGTGTGTGTTTGTAATTTGATCTTGTGTGTTCATAACTTGATCGTTCTGTAGAAGGTTAACCCGGGAAAAGTTCTGACAAAAAATAAAATGAAAATCATAGTAGAAAACAAATGACAATATACTGTTGAAGTGCAACTCAGCTAAATTAAAGGTAGATAGTAAAGTAAAATACATACAAGAAAACAGAAAATGAGCTCACAAGTATGCAGAAGGTAAACATAGTATAGTACTGCTGCAATTTAATGCTTTATTCTAGGCCATAAGTAATGAATATTAAGGTCAAACACTTATTTTCCACTGGAGGATCATAGTTCAACTGCAGCAGTATCTGGGGAGGCATGTATTACTCATAGCCTTCCTTAGAAGCAGCTGCAGAGGGAAAGATTTAAGTTTACTGGAAGGACAATAGTAAAAAAATTCAGGTCTTAAAATATGTATTTCGTAGTTATTTATTTATTTGTTTGTTTTCGATTTGTTGACCTGGATAGTCCAACTGGGGGTGAGAACCCCTTTTTCATTGGATGCCTGGGGAGAAAAGCTCCAAAAAACAAATAATAGATGCACAGTAGAATTTAACCTGGTGCAAAAAAACATGGTCAAGCATTTGTTTTAGAATGTAAAGTAGAGAACAGATATAAAAGGATCTCTTTTAGCCTTATTAGTGTATAATAACAAGACAACAAATGATCAAACAGGTTAGTTTGATGCTCAGTGAGTTAGTTACCCTACCTGATTTACCTAACAAAGGTGTGCAGGGACATAAACTGCATAAATGTATATTGTGAAAAATTAATGCACCTAAGATGCCTGTCTGTATAAAAATAGTGCAGTTCATTATGTACAGGCAGATCTGAATGTAGATTCATCTACGCAAACAAAGAAATATTGTGGTTTAACTCACAGCACAGTAGTATTTTAAACAAACTTTGGGAATGATTTCCGAATCTCTTCTGAAGTAATTAGGTGGAAAAATGTCCAGCCTTTTCTAGGATTACTGCTCTGGTCAGTGAGCACTTTCTGTCTGGGACCATCCCAGGTCTCTTTTTTTATCCCTGCATAATTATTTAATTAAGTAAACCTGCTCTGCCTAATAGAGAATGCTGCTGTGTATCTTAAAGCAGCATGCACATTTACAAAAAGGAAAAACAAAATATTCCTACTTAAAGTAACAGCACAACAGCTCAACAGAAAATTACTTATAGACTATTTATAACACCATTTCCAGATTACACATATTTTCAACTTTCAGGTTACGTATACTCTTCTAATTAGTGAAAGTCACTATGCTATGCTGTAGTGTATATTATATTATATTATATTATATTATATTATATTATATTATATTATAATAAGGAATGCATCTAGTAAGCATGGGGAAGAATTTGTAAGATGCGTTGATCAATGAGCTACACAGGGACCTAGGATTTTAAGGATTTTAGTAACAGCTAATACCCAAGAAAGCGTTGTGTAGAAATTCGATTGGGGACCAAAGACTAATTTTAATTAAAGAAAGTAATGTGCACACCTGTAGGCAAAGGCTAAGTGAAATGTAACAGCTTTGGCAGTCAGTACTGCCAGTGGCCATTTCTTTAGGATCACACCTGCATCTGTTGGTAAATTGTTCCAGATGCTAGGAAAAGCATGAGTTAGAGCATTGTCCCCTGGCTTAAATAAGACCTTAGGTCCCCTTAATAGGCTGGGTGTCCTTCATGGCTGCTGCCAACAAATCTGATGTCCAAATACATGAGTGAACTAAGTTTGGGAATGTAAGAGCCTACTGGTAATGGTCAGCCAATCATTTTTATTTAAAACCAGGCCATGATGATGTGTTGACTGCATGCTAACAGTAAGTAAAGTTATGTTGCTGTATGTCTTTTCCAGTTTTGTAACAGCACTGTCAGAGGAATTTACAGGAACAGCTGAGTCGTATAAAAGTTTAGGAATCTTCAAAAATTCTTCCAGAGTAATTGCTCCTTTTCATAGTGAGGTTGTATTTGATTCAGTATAGTGCACATAGTTAAGTTCTGCAGAAGGCCCTACTGTTGTTACTTGCTGGAGAAGGCCCTGTTACCTACTATGGGGGTGGTCTACACTTACCTGTTACAGAAGACCCTAATGTTACGTACTACAGACGTCATATTGCTATGTGTGTACCTACATCTAAAACTTCATCAGTCAGTACAGAGATTAAGAGTGAGAAATTGGAGGCATTGGTGTACCCATTTTATTTCTCTCCTTGAGTATCTAGTTTGTTTGTTTGTGTCTTTCGGCTTTTCCCAGTTAGGGGTCGCCACAGCGGAACTCCGGTCCGCTAATGATTGGCAGTTGATTTTTACATACCGGCTTGCCAGGCCTGACGCACAACCTTCAACAAAGGTACGCCCATTCACGCATGTCTCCAAGCAGAAGAAGCTCTAGCTGAGAATCGAACCAGACAGCGTTTTACTGTGAGGCGACAATGCTACCGCAGCACTACCACCGCGGGTAATCCTTGAGTATCTAGTTAATGCACGTAAAATAACATATACGTTTTTTTTCCGAACAATAGCATGAAACAGAAAAACAAAACACTGTTTTACCCTCCTACACCACCAGTAAATAGATGCCTTAATGTGGTCCATATTGTCCTTATTTCTATCTTTGGAGTCATTACATATTTGTTTTTTTTCTACTGTCTATGAATTTGAATACCAGTGATTAATGATGGGTAGACATAGAAGGTTTGTGTAATGATGCAGGAATGAGATTTTCTTACAGTTTCTAACTTCCTTTGTTTTCTTATTTTTGGGGATTTGGTAAGGGTAGGATTAAATGTGACTGAGAAGCAATGGGGAGGGTCAGGTATAGACTATGTCTTTTCAAGTGTACTGGGGAGTTTCATATCTTTTTGTAAGTTCATATCTTATTTCTTTACTTTCGTCTTTGTGTATGGTGCAGAGTGGCTGCTTTACAAAGCTTGAAGTCTTATGCCTTTCTGCATCACCTCGAGAACTGGTGTTGTATTACCCATTACTACAGAGTTGTGTTCTGCTGCTTTGTCGTAATACAGAGCTAAAGAAGTGCCTGCCCTCTGGGTGTACAACATCTAAAAGAAAAAGGAACTGTTGATTACAGGTCTCACTTCTTGTTCTGTGTTAGTTTCTGTGTGCTCTTTGTGAACTTTTGAATGTGTTTTCTGATGAGTTATTTGTGCAAGTAGAAATGCCTGGTTTTATTTCTCTAGTTTTTGGCAGTGTCTCGATAAGGTATAGATTATTTTTGTAACACCTGGCAGATGATGCATACACAGAATTTACCTGAGATTTGAATAGTTAGTAATTAATGAACACATTCCCATCAGTAGTAGCTGTTGAGTGATGAGCATTACAGAGCACTGCTGATGCGTGGAAGCCACCTGTCAGACTAGTGAGAGAGGAGACGGCGATCAAGTCATACAAGTTTGTTGTAGTCTGCAAACATCTCATGTATTTCGGGCAGAACAAAAAAGCTGATTTATTGCAACAAAAGAGTCACAGAGAGGGAGTGGAAGTTGCTGAGAGGCAAAAATAAGTGAAATACCTGTCAGATAGTTGATATATGAACCACTTACCTGTTTTTCAATCAGTAGCATGCTGGATGACCAGGAAAGTATTCTTCACTAAGCATACTCACAGTTATAAATTTGTATTGATTTTCAGTGGTACATGCATCTTGTATATTAATAGATTCATTGTAATTACTAGCCACGTTTTCCAAAGGTGAGAATCAAACCCTCTACCTTATGTCTCCAAGGTAAACACTTTAAACATTATACCAACCTTCAACTCTTTACTATTATGCCAACCCCCAAGCAATACCCATCATGTCTGGAATGTTATCTCTTCGAGAGGAGTGGTACAAAGTTTGCTTTTTTCCACCACTTCAGACAATGTTGTATAGTTTTTGACAGCATCTGCATATGCAGGAGACATATCTTGACATGGTGGTGGTGATGATTACAAGTTTAGGATGAGGCAGAATTACCTTTCTAAAGGTACCATAAAAAAAGAAAACGCAGAAATGCTATGCACAAAATTCAGACTGCTTAGTGTTAGTCAGACATGCTGCAGAAGAAAGACTCCTTTGTCCCCTTTGTTTCCTTAGCTTCTGCTAATTACCTGGCAGTAAGACCCTTCGTCTCTTTCTTTTTCTGTCAGAATGTATGCATTTCTTTGGCATTTCCTTTGGCTCTGTTGTCATATGCTGATAATTTTGGTTGTATACTACAAGGAAACACTGTGATACACAAAGATCGGTCCTTATCTGAGAATTTGATGTGTACACTGTCGGGTTGTCAGGAATGGAACCAACGTCATAGCTCTTGGGTCATTTAATGTATTTTTGTTACCTACGTCTTAGCTTGATGCCGCTATTTGGTCCCTTTTTCCAGTGTCATTTCCTTCTCTTCGCTCTTCTTACGCTGTTGGGAGTTCTACACAGTGCATATCACGAACCTCAGGTATTGCCATCGTTTACTGGTGAAGAAAGGGGAATTCTGCCCTCTTTTTTTCTTTCCTTAGCATTATGGGTCCCATCTCTGAGAGGTCTGTATCAAACTAGCAAATCTCAGATGATTGCAAACCAGTCCATTGAATGAAGACAGTCAAAGACTCCAGTCATTTCAACTGTAGCAGTCAAAGGGATTAGACAGGTGAAGAATACAAGTTATCATAACTTTAACAATCAAACAGATTAGTAAAGCTATATCTTTTGTAAAACAATTCATCCAGTAATGGGGGATACTCCTTCCTCATCCTGTAATAAAGGCCACACAACTCTGTCTTACATATAAAAATTCCACAGTGGAACATCTATAACAGAAGGAAAAAAAGTCTGTATTTTTTTACTTTGTGAAGGCAATATGCTGAGACACTAGTATTTTATAATCCTTCACTTTGTTTCAGTAAAGGTAGTCATTTTAAGAAAAGGAAACATTCTTGGTGTATCTTATTAAAAGTAATTTGAATATTGGATATTTAAATCTGTATTTCTGCATCTGAAACATGACAAAACACTGTACCACAATGTAGCCCCCAGCTCAATTCATCAAATCTCAGTTGCAGAACTGAATCAGATTTCTAGAAAAATCTTCTGATGAAATCTGATTAGACAGAAGGATCATCAGTAAACATGTGCAGTTTTCTATAGTTTTGTAACAGTACCTTATTGGAAGAGAAGGTCTTGTGTCATGCTGCATAACATGGATGCTGCCTTCCACAAGACCCAGTACTACTGGCTGTCTCACACCTTGATTGTCCGACCCAGTGTCTGACCTGCATCCTCTGTCTTTTTTCACCAGTACATAATGTGTAATACCTGAAATGGATTGAGTGTCAATCCTCTTAATTTATTTATTCTTATATTATTGTTTGGGCAGCTATGCCCCATGTCAGATCACATTTACATCTCTTACATCTCCCTCCAAGTGCACCTTCCTAGCTCAGTCTTTTTGGTCATGACCAGGGAGAAAATGCAAATGCAGAACTGTTAAAAGGTATCAACAATGATCCATGCAGAACTGTTAAAAGGTATCAACAATGATCCATGCAGAACTGTTAAAAGGTATCAACAATGATCCATGCAGAACTGTTAAAAGGTATCAACAATGATCCATGCAGAACTGTTAAAAGGTATCAACAATGATCCATGCAGAACTGTTAAAAGGTATCAACAATGATCCATGCAGAACTGTTAAAAGGTATCAACAATGATCCATGCAGAACTGTTAAAAAGGTATCAACAATGATCCATGCAGAACTGTTAAAAGGTATCAACAGTGATCCATGCAGAACTGTTAAAAGGTATCAACAATGATCCTACAAAAACAAATCTATTACACAGGTTCTATGAAAATAAAACTGTTATAATGTATTGGCACTGATCTTACCACAACCTTGTTCAGTCATGGCCTAGGAGAACATGCAAATGTGAAACTGTTAACATGTTTCAGCATTATTTATTTATTTATTTATTTATTTATCTATTTATTTATTTATTTGCAGTTTGATTACCGGGGAAGTCCACTGGGCCAAACTGACCCATTTTCAGTGGAGGCCTGGGGAGAAAAGCTCCAAGATGCGTTATGCAATTTAGATACAACTGATAGTTAATATTAAAGATAATAGTATGTAGAATAGTTACTCATAAATGCATTCAATATCATGCATAGTTAACAAATTCATTAAGCTTGAAGGTTGGGATCATACAGTTTCATTTGAGGAAAACAGATATGTGTTAGGTTTGGAAACAGTTGACATAGAAACCTTTTAAGAAAATGTAAATATGCTTTACATACACACACATCAACAGTAGAATGCTGTTTACAATATTTACAAGGTTGGGCTGTGTGAGGGTAGCTGTACGAGTTGCTGAGAGCTTAGAGAGAAGCTATAGAAATTGTTGAGAGCTTAGATAGGCTTATAGGAAGATAACTGAGAGTTGTAGAGCTTGGGAACCAGAGAGAGAACCCCCTTTGATTAGGTTGGGTGAAGGCAGGTACATTTCCATTTAGTGGACAGGTATTTGAATAGTTGGGTTTTGACGTTTTCTGAGTTTGGTATGGTTCTTAGTGTGGAGGGAAGGGAATTCCATTTTTTGCCAAGTGAGAAAAGATAGGAGAAGTTGGCCAGCAGGACATTTAGGTTTATGGATAGTAATTAAGTTCTGATTTTCATATCTGAGAGCTCTGTTGGGTGTATAAGGGGGAAGGATGTTAGTTAGAGCGGGACATTTTGTTGGGTGAAATATTAGTCTATATGCAGTAATGAGTTGGAGAGAGTCTAGGTAGTTTGGGAGTTCAAGCCAATTCAGGGATTGTAGGGTTAGGCAGTGATGGGTGGTATTTTTAGATTTAGAGGCAAATTTAGAGATTTTGTTGTAGCGGTTTTCTAGTTTGGAGGTGATAGAGGAGGACAAGTTGGTTAGGAGAGGGGCTCCGTATAATAAGGAAGGAAGAAGATAAGTCAAGGCCAGAGTTTGCCTGGTAGAGTTGGAGAGAAAGTGATTATTCCTATACAGCATACCTAGCTTTTGGTGGGTTTTCTTAATATTTTGTTGAATATGAATATCAAACTTAAGGTGTTCATCTACAGTAATGCATTAATCCTACAAAAGCAGAACTTATACAATGTGTCAGCACAGATCCTACAAAAACAAAAATGTTGTAATGTTTTGGCACTGATCTTACCTCAACCTTGTTCAGTCATGACCTGGGAGAAAATGCAAAAATCAAAGTGTTACAGTGTAGCAGCACTGTTCCTACCTAGACCTTGTTCAGTCATGATAAGGGAGAAAGTACAAAAACAAATGTATTACAGTGTATTTGTATAAATAATAATCAAACCAGGCTTTAATAAAAAAAATCCTTAATGCTTTATCATTGTAACAACAGATATGAGAACAGTTCAGATAACTTGGTCTTTATTGAACATTTCTCCCCAGGCCTTGCTGAAAATGAGTTTCTACCCATTCACACATTCCTGGTAATCAAATGTCAATAAATGAGACACTGAGTAAGGGTAATCATTAGAAGAAAGAGCAAATGTAAGACACTGAGTAAGGGTAATTACTGTAGGAATGTGCAGATAAAAGACACTGAGTAAGGGTAATTACTGTAGGAATGAGCAGATGAAAGACACTGAGTAAGGGTAATTACTGTAGGAATGAGCAGATGTAAGACACTGAGTAAGCGTAATTACTATAGGAATGAGCAGATGAAAGACACTGAGTAAGGGTAATTATTGTAGGAATGAGCAAATGTAAGACACTGAGTAAAGGCAATTACTGTAGGAATGAGCAGATGTAAGACACTGAGTAAGCGTAATTACTATAGGAATGAGCAGATGAAAGACACTGAGTAAAGGCAATTACTGTAGGAATGAGCAAATGTAAGACACTGAGTAAGGGTAATTACTGTAGGAATGAGCAGATGTAAGACACTGAGTAAGCGTAATTACTATAGGAATGAGCAGATGAAAGACACTGAGTGAGGGTAATTATTGTAGGAATGAGCAAATGTAAGACACTGAGTAAGGGTAATTACTGTAGGAATGAGCAGATGTAAGACACTGACTAAGGGTAATTACTGTAGGAATGGGGAGATGTAAGACACTGAGTAAGGGTAATTATTGTAGGAATGAGCAGATGTAAGACACTGAGTAAGGGTAATTACTGTAGGAATGAGCAGATGAAGACACCGAGTAAGGGTAATTACCATAGGAATGAGCAGATATAGACACTGAGTGAGGGTAATTACTGTAGGAATGAGCAGATGTAAAACACAAAGTAAAGATAATCATTGGTGGAATGATCAGATGAAGACATTGAATAAGAGTAATTACAATAGGAATGAGCAGATGTAGACATTGAGTAAGGGTAATTAGTGTAGGAATGAGCAGATATAAACACTGAGTTGTTGTTGTTGTGTCTTTCGGCTTTTTCCGCTTAGGGGCCGCCACAGCGAAACTCTGGTCCGCTAATGATTGGCAGTAGATTTTTACGTGCCGAGTTGTCGGCCCTGACGCACAACTTCACGCAAGTCTCCACACAGAAGACACTCTAGCTGAGAATTGAACAGGACGGCGTCCTACTGTGAGGTGACAATGCTACCCCAGGCTAATAATTGGAGGAATGGACAGATGTAAGTCTCTGAATAAGAGGAGTATTTGGAGGGATGACAGATGTAAGTCTTTGATTAAGGGTAATCACTGGAGGAAGGAGCAGATGTAAAAATAATTATTGGAGGAAAGGGCAGATGTAAGACACTGAGTAAGGGTAGTTATTGTAGGAAAGAACAGATGCAAGACACTGAGTAAGGGTAATTACTGTAGTAATGAGCAGATGAAAGACACTGAGTAAGGGTAATTACTGTAGGAATGAGCAGATTTAAGACACTGAGTAAAGGCAATTACTGTAGGAATGAGCAGATGTAACACACTGAGTAAGGGTAATTACTGTAGGAATGAGCAGATGAAGACACCGAGTAAGGGTAATTACCAGTGTAACTACAGATATGAGAACAGTTCAGATACCTTGGTCTTTATTGAGCATTTCTCCCCAGGCCTTGCTTAAAATGGGCTCCTACCCATTCACACATTCCTGGTAATCAAATGTCAATAAGTAAATGAGGCACTGAGTAAGGGTAATCATTAGAGGAAAGAGCAGATGTAAGACATTAAGTAAGGGTAATTACTGTAGAAATGAGCAAATGTAAGATACTGAGTAAGGGTAATTACTGTAGGAATGAGCAGATAAAAGTCACTAAGTAAGGGTAATTACTGTAGGAATGAGCAGATAAAAGTCACTAAGTAAGGGTAATTACTGTAGGAATGAGCAGATAAAAGTCACTAAGTAAGGGTAATTACTGTAGGAATGAGCAGATAAAAGTCACTAAGTAAGGGTAATTACTGTAGGAATGAGCAGATGTAAGACACTGAGTAAGGGTAATTACTGTAGGAATGAGCAGATGTAAGACACTGAGTAAGGGTAATTACTGTAGGCATGAGCAGATGTAAGACACTGAGTAAGGGTAATTACTATAGGAATGAGCAGATGAAAGACACTGAGTAAGGGTAATTATTGTAGGAATGAGCAAATGTAAGACACTGAGTAAAGGCAATTACTGTAGGAATGAGCAGATGTAAGACACTGAGTAAGGGTAATTACTGTAGGAATGAGCAGATGAAAGACACTGAGTAAGGGTAATTACTGTAGGAATGAGCAGATGTAAGACACTGAGTAAGGGTAATTACTGTAGGAATGAGCAGATGTAAGACACTGAGTAAGGGTAATTACTGTAGGAATGAGCAGATGAAAGACACTGAGTAAGGGTAATTACTGTAGGAATGAGCAGATGTAAGACACTGAGTAAGGGTAATTACTGTAGGAATGAGCAGATGTAAGACACTGAGTAAGGGTAATTACTGTAGGAATGAGCAGATGTAAGACACTGAGTAAGGGTAATTACTGTAGGAATGAGCAGATGAAAGACACTGAGTAAGGGTAATTACTGTAGGAATGAGCAGATTTAAGACACTGAGTAAAGGCAATTACTGTAGGAATGAGCAGATGTAACACACTGAGTAAGGGTAATTACTGTAGGAATGGGGAGATGTAAGACACTGAGTAAGGGTAATTATTGTAGGAATGAGCAGATGTAAGACACTGAGTAAGGGTAATTATTGTAGGAATGAGCAGATGTAAGACACTGAGTAAGGGTAATTACTGTAGGAATGAGCAGATAAAGACACCGAGTAGGGGTAATTACCATAGAAATGAACAGATATAGACACTGAATTAGGGTAATTACTGTAGGAATGAGCAGATGAAGACACCGAGTAAGGGTAATTACCAGTGTAACTACAGATATGAGAACAGTTCAGATACCTTGGTCTTTATTGAGCATTTCTCCCCAGGCCTTGCTGAAAATGGGCTCCTACCCATTCACACATTCCTGGTAATCAAATGTCAATAAGTAAATGAGATACTGAGTAAGGGTAATCATTAGAGGAAAGAGCAGATGTAAGACATTAAGTAAGGGTAATTACTGTAGAAATGAGCAAATGTAAGATACTGAGTAAGGGTAATTACTGTAGGAATGAGCAGATAAAAGTCACTAAGTAAGGGTAATTACTGTAGGAATGAGCAGATAAAAGTCACTAAGTAAGGGTAATTACTGTACGAATGAGCAGATAAAAGTCACTAAGTAAGGATAATTACTGTAGGAATGAGCAGATTTAAGACACTGTAGGAATGAGCAGATAAAAGTCACTAAGTAAGGGTAATTACTGTAGGAATGAGCAGATGTAAGACACTGAGTAAGGGTAATTACTGTAGGAATGAGCAGATGAAAGACACTGAGTAAGGGTAATTACTGTAGGAATGAGCAGATGTAAGACACTGAGTAAGGGTAATTACTATAAGGATGAGCAGATGAAAGACACTGAGTAAGGGTAATTATTGTAGGAATGAGCAAATGTAAGACACTGAGTAAGGGTAATTACTGTAGGAATGAGCAGATGTAAGACACTGAGTAAGGGTAATTACTGTAGGAATGAGCAGATGAAAGACACTGAGTAAGGGTAATTACTGTAGGAATGAGCAGATGAAAGACACTGAGTAAGGGTAATTACTGTAGGAATGAGCAGATGTAAGACACTGAGTAAGGGTAATTACTGTAGGAATGAGCAGATGTAAGACACTGAGTAAGGGTAATTACTGTAGGAATGAGCAGATGTAAGACACTGAGTAAGGGTAATTATTGTAGGAATGAGCAGATGAAAGACACTGAGTAAGGGTAATTACTGTAGGAATGAGCAGATGAAAGACACTGAGTAAGGGTAATTACTGTAGGAATGAGCAGATGTAAGACACTGAGTATAGGCAATTACTGTAGGAATGAGCAGATGTAAGACACTGAGTAAGGGTAATTACTGTAAGAATGAGCATAAGTAAGACACTGAGTAAGGGTAATAATTGGAGGAATGGACAGATGTAAGTCTCTGAATATGTGCAGATGTAAGTCTGTGACTAAGGGTTATCACTGGAGGAAGGAGAAGATGTAAGAGTAATCATTAGAAGAATGAGCAGATGTAAGACACTGAATAAGGGTAATTACTGTAGAAATGAGCAGATGAAGACACTGAGTAAGGGTAATTACCATAGGAATGAGCAGATATAGACATTGAGTAAGAGTAATTAGTGTAGGAACGAGCAGATAAAGACATTGAGTAAGGGTAATTACTGTAGGAATGAGCAGATGTAAAATACAAAGGATAATCATTGGTGGAATGATCAGATGAAGACATTGAATAAGAGTAATTACAATAGGAATGAGCAGATGTAGACACTGAGTAAGGGTAATAATTGGAGGAATGGACAGAGGTAAGACTCTGAATAAGAGTTGTAATTGGAGGGATGAGCAAATGTAAGTCTGTGAGTAAGGGTAATCATTGGAGAAAGGAGCATATGTAAGAATAATCCCTGGAGGAAAGGGCAGTTGTAAGACTCTGAGCAAGGGTAATTACTTGAGGAAAGGGCATATGTAAGATACTGAGTGGGGTTATTACTGGAGGAATGAACAGATGTAAGACACCGAATAATAGTAATCATTTTTGTCTTTAAACAAGTTAGACATTTAAATTTTGCAGTGCTAACACCAGTGACATTGCCTTTCTAATTTATGTTTATAGACCCTTTTTTCTTCAACACAAAGTGCAGTCCCATCATTGGAGGAATGAGCTGATTTAAGACTCTGAGTAAGGGTGATCATTGAAGGAATGGGCAGATGTAAGACACTGAGTGAATAATCATTGGAAGAATGAGCTGATGTAAGACTCTAAATAAATAATAATTGAAGGACGAGCTGATAAAGGTAGTCATTGGAGGAATGAGCTGATGTACAGATTATCATTATAGGAATGAGCTGGTGTAAGTCTCTGGTTAAAGGTAATCATTAAAGGTAATCATTGGAGGAATAGGCAGATGTAAGTCACTAAGTAAATAATCATTGGAGGAATGAGCTGATATAAGACTGAGTAAGGGCTATCATTGGAGGAATGAGCTGATGTAAGACTCTATGTAAACAATCATTGGAGGACAGAGCTGATGTAAGGCTCTGAGTAAATAGTCATTGGAGGAATGAGCTGATCTAAGACTCTTGAGTAAATAATCATTGGAGGAATGAGCTGATGTAAGACTTTGAGTAAGGGTAGTCATTGGAGGAATGAGTTGATGTAAGACTCTGGGCAAGGGTTATCATTGGAGGAATGAGCTGATGTAAGACTAAGTAAGGGGAATCATTGGAGGAATGGGTAGATGTAAGATTCTAAATAATAGTAATAGTTTTTCAACTTAAGCAGGTTAGATGCACTGTTTAAATTTTGCAATACTAACATCAGTGACATTACCATTCTAATTTCTGTTTATAGATCCTTTTTTCTTCAGCTCAAATTGCAGTCCCATCAAGAAATCATCTCTTCAACCCTTGTCATGTTAAAAATGTGCACAGTTCCTCCTGTGTACTACTTTTAACTATTCTAGCCATTCTCATACATCATATCAGTAGAATTTAGTATTCAAATCTCTAAGGGATCTTCACAGCTACCCTGTCCTAAACACAGCTGCCACAAATATCATCATTACAAGTATTAACAGTCATTCACTTCCACAGAGAGAGAGAGAGAGAGAGAGCAAGAGATGTAGGCTTTAAGTCTGGCCACAAAGTCTTACAACTTTTTTTTCTCCCATTTTCCTCAAAAGTGTTGCAATTTTCTAACACATTTCTCTGCTCATCAAAAGTGTCATTTGTTGATCATTTTGGCTTACCCCCCCCCCCCAAAATTTGATCCACAACTTTTTTTAGAAGCTTACTTCTACTTGCTGCTTAACCAGAGGAAAGAAAAAAATATAAACATTCTTTATAATTCACTAAATAATTATTAATATAAAGTGAATATGTGCTGAATCCCATTTGGTCATCTCTATAAATGTGTGTAACTTTGTAGATCTCTTTTTTTGTACTTCAACTCCCACTTACCTGTTTAACCTCTATGTTATGCCAGGTCCTATCAGAATCTAGCCATATCATCAGCAAATTCAAGTTGTTCTTTTATTCACAAGCAAGTTCTACATGTTATGGAATTTACATTGCAAATGCCACGCTCTGCTTCTCCTTACTTCATTTTACACTATCAGATAAGTATTTTACTTACTTACTAGTCAATCATAGAGGCAAAGCTTAATCCAAGTAAACCATAGCTATTTTGCAGTATTGTTATGTCATATATATTTTCCATTATTTTGTCACTCTTATTTTTTTAAACTCATGGTTCTGAGTGGTGATGTCCCATAGTCATACTAGAAGTATATTACTGTGTATTCAAATTTTATGCTAATTAAGTGCGCAGGTTTTTTTGGTTGGATGTACTTACTTTTCAAAAGCAATTGTCGAGATTTTGATGTCTGCAGGCTGAGACATATGCAGGGCCTTGCTGCAGGTGTAATGATGAGTGCAGTAGCAGACATGGTACTGTGATCCAGTGGGTTGCCACTTTTGCAGTGGCCAGTTGTGTCATGGTACATTGTTGATTAATGCACCAACTGTATACATGAGGTACTGCAGGGAGTATGGGGGATGATTCTCTTATACAGAGTTGTAATTACAGTATTAAGTTCAGGAATGGAAGGGGCAGAAAATGTCTGGGAGGAGGGACTTTACTCCCTCTGAAATATCTTTACTGATTAATGGTTGAATCCTGGTTCAAAAAGTGCTGGCAGCCAGAAAAAAGCAGGAGTCACACAAAACTTTTTAAAAGAAACAAATAAGACTCCAAACACTACCACTGCTCGAAGGTAGCATATCTTTAATGTAACAAACAGGTTAGCACTTTCATAAACAACTTCCTTCTTCAGACCATAAAACAGAATGAAAAACACATGTTTAAAATGACTAAGTGTGTTTAAAGAACGTAGTAGTACTGTTTAAGAACTGACTCCAGCCACTGTGCTGACCCATGCTAGAGCTCTTATGGCCTTTTCTGGTGGTAAGGTGCACGCATGCCAGGAGAGTTGCCATCATCCATGCCAGTATTGTTTTTTTAGCGTACCATTTCCCTGTGCATACCTATTGATATCTCTGGGACTTTGCATGCAGTGGGCAGAGTGAGAGTTCATCACTGACTTCTGTGAGTTTGTAAGTCCCAGGCTGCATGCCAGATGTTCTTCATGTTTCACTGTTGCAGTCATCAAACTTGGATTATCTGCCTGCAGGTAGCCCTCTGTCAGCCCGAATACCAGAGTCTTGTGATTTGTGTGTTGGATGCGGTCACTTCTTCCATGACGTCAGGTCGTCAGGGATGTAAAACAGGAAGCCAATGCCATTACATCAGTCTTTCTTGCCGAGAAGGAGCCCGAAACAGAGGCAGTTCACAAGTGCCGGTCAGCCGCTACCTGAAATTTTCGTTTTTTGGGTTTCAAACCTGAAGTCTTCTAAAGCTAAGTACCCCATTGGGGATTCTTTTTTCTTGCTCTAACTGATGTCAGAAAAAGTTAACAATTGTCTTGCCTGTGGAAAGCAAATACCTCACAGAGATTTTCATTCTTACTGCATCACCTGTTTAGGCTCAGACCACGACGTCCTTCGCTGTCGGTTTTGTGCCTTGTTTAACACCCAAACCATTCATCATCAGGCTATTTTTGTAGCTAAATTCTTTCGATCTTGTTCTCCATATTCTGAAATGGCTTCGGTAAGCCATCTGACTACTGATCTTCTGAAAAAGCACAAAGATAAAGACAGAGACAAGACTGCATGGGTCAAAAACTGCCGATGACACTTCTGTTAAGCTAGTCGCCAGTCCGTCGGTACTCAGTGAGGTGCCTTTGCAGCCCCTGATGCCTGCTTCTACAGATTCGCAGGCCTCTGCTGAGACCCATTCGGAGTCCGGTATGCCGCGAGATGCTTCTTCGACTATGGAACCTGCGGATGTCTCTACCTTGGATGGGTCCAGAGCCACTGTGCAGGCACCAGCTTCTGAGGGTGTATTCCGACCTACCAATATTTGCATTAAACCGACAACTTCATTTTTAGCTAAAACCAAGTTTCTCATGCCCAGAGTATGCACTATGCCTAGAAAACCGACGACCAAAGCGCATGCTCAAGCTCCCATGCCTCAAAAACAAATGCTTAGAATGGCTGAAGACCGTATTACCCTAATTAGGGGAAGCCAGCCTTCCCCTGGTAAGAGAATTGAGTTTCATTCTGATTCTACAGACCATAAGTCCGATGACTCTGACCCTTCTGATTACCAGGGAATACCCTTATCTACCTTTGAGGATTCAAATACAGAGGAATCCATTCCCTCTGCCTCCCCTCTAGAGGATTTTTCTTTTGGTGAAACCTTGCATACTTTTAATAGAGCATTTCCGCTGGGAATGCCAGGATTATCCTCAGTCCAAAAAGAGACTCAAGAGAATTTTTAGATTTGCCTCAGTACAGGCCCCTAGCTATACCCCCTGTCCTGGATGTTGTAGATGATGTCTTCATGGAATCCAGTCTTACTCCAGACACTTTTCCACCGGCCCATAGAAAACCTGACAGGTACTACAGAGTACCTTATTCTCACAAATTTCTCTTTAAGAATCCTACTGCGGATCCAGAGACCATTTCTCAGGGGCCTAAAGGTATTAAGGCTACTACAGCCAAAAACCCTACTCCTTCAAACAGGGATTACAGAGCTTTAGACAGACGGGGTAAGAAGGTATATACCTCTGCAACTCTGGCCATCAGGGCATTGAATTGCCAGTTTCACATGTTGAAGTACCAGCAACATATTATGGAACAAATTAAATAAAAAATGGTGTTACTTCCAGATTGTGCAGAAAGTAAAGATTTACAAGAGTTAGTGCATTCTGCAAACCAAGTTAGTAAGCATACTTTGCAGTGTGGCTTTTATGCCCTAGAAGCATCTTGCAGGGCTGCAGTCACTGGATCTGTACTGAGAAGGCATGCTTGGCTGAAGGAACAAATCTTGCCAGACCATGTAAAATCAAAATTACTAGACACACCTTTAAGTCAGGACTGTCTGTTTGGCACCAAAACAGAAGAGGTTCTTAAAAAGATGGAAGAAAAAGCTAAATCTATGCAAACTGGTAAAGAATTTTTACAAGTGCAGCCACCTTGATTAGGTAGGCATTAGCCTACAAAAAATGGTCCTTTCCAGCCCCTTCCAAGCCTTCTCAGTCCAAACCCAGGGGATCAGACCACCAAGACTATTGTCTCGGGGCATGCAGAGATCTAAACAATAGAGTGCTCCCACCTCAAAAACAGGAAGTGGTAAGCCACCCCTTATGGTAAACGTTCACAATGACTTGTCAATTATCCTTCCCAGCCTTGCCCATCTACTTGCACCCCTAGGAGGAAAACCTGCCCTTCATGCCAAAAACTGGATGCCCATTACTCAGGATCAATGGGTTCTAAACATTGTATCCCAGAGGTACAGATTCTACTTCCATCCCCTGCCAACCCCAAGCAGGTTTACAGACCTTCCTCCAAACCAGTGGGCAGACCGTCAAAAGCAAGTACATTCCCTCTCAATATCAGGGACATTTGACCTGTTTCAGTAGAATAAAGGGGACAGGGTTTCTACTCCAGACTGTTCCTGGTGCTGAGAAAAGAGGGCTCTTGGTGCCCAATTCTGGATCTATCAATTCTCAACACCTTTCTGGTGGTCCCAAAATTCAGAATGCTAACCCTGCAACAGCTTCTCCCTATGCTAGCCAAGGATGCCTGGCTAGTCACCCTAGACTTAAAAGAAGCCTATCTGCACATCCCCATAAGGGAGTCTTGCAGGAAATATCTCTGCTTCAGGACAGGCTCTATGCACTTTCAGTTCTCTGCACTTCCCTTTGGCTTATCTACTGCACCCAGAGTATTCACAAAGTGCCTGGCTCCAGCCATTGCATACTGCGGGCAGAGAAATATCCAAATTTTCCCATACTTGGATGATTGCCTGATTCAGGCGGAGTGTCAGGAATTACTACTTCAGCACCTGGCATTTGTAAAAAGTCTCCTATCTTCATTGGGTTACACCATTAATGAAAAGAAATCACAACTGGTGCCGAGTCAAAAAATTATATTCCTGGGAGCAAGCTTGAACACAACTTCCCAGATGGCCTTTCTCACTCCAGAAAAACAGATCTATTTGAACAACTACTTCAAACACATGGCCACCAAAACCCAGCTATCTGCAAGGAAAATACTGCAAGCCCTAGGGTTCATGGCCTCATGCATTCTGCTAATTCCATATGCAGGACTACATATGAGGAAACTTAAATGGTACTTAAAAAGTCTTTGGTGCCAACATTCTCAGGACCTGGAAACAGTCAATCTGATCATTCCTTGTCTAAGGGCAGAGTTCCTCTGGTGGGCAGAAGCATGCAACCACAACAAGGGACTGCCTTTCTCTTAACCCCTCACCATCCAAATCCTGACTATGGATGCATCAGACTGTGCATGGGGGGCTCACATGGCAGGCAAATGCATTCAGAGAAAGTGGAGCCCAGGACAAATTCTCCTGCACATCAATCAAAAAGAGATGTTAGCTGTACAGTATGCTGTGACAGTCTTCAGATACCTAATCCTTCCAGGACAGCTGCGGATAAAAACAGACAACACCACAGTTATGTGGCACATAAACAGAGGGGAACCCATTTTTATCCACTCTGCAGGTTAGTCATAGCCCTGTGGAACACAGCCTTTAGCAACCAAGTGCATCTGCAAGCTCAGTCCCTGCCAGGCAAACAGAATTCACTGCAGAAATCTCCTGGACCCACACGAGTGGAAGTTGGAGCCCAACACCTTCAACCTTCTAATCCAGAGGTGGTGAACACTGGAGGTGGACCTCTTTGCCTCCCCCCGAGAACCACCAGTTGAGCAAGTTCTGCACCAGGAACCTTCACAGCAGGGCCTGGAAGGTGGATGCCTTATCCTTCAAATGGAAAAACCTCTAAATTTATGCCATTCCCCCCCGCCCCTCCTCTCAAAGGTACTGCTCAAGATCAGACAGGACAGCCCAAGGGCAATTCTTATTGCCCCAGATTGGCCACGCCAGCACTGGTACCCACTCTTACGCAGTCTGACAACAGTGCCACCTGGCACCTTCATCAGTCATCTTCCCTGCTGTCGTAGCAGGAGGGACAGATTTTGCATCCACAGCTGCAAACCCTAAACCTTGCAGCCTGGCTTATCCCCTGAATATTCCACCAGCAACCCTCAGCAATTAGGTGCTGGACATCATTCTTGAGGCCAGAAGGCCTAGTACTAGAAAATCCTATGCTGAGAAATTGAAAAGATATTGCTCTTGGAATCAGTCTCAAGGAAGGGACACAGCTGTGCCCTTCTTACCTCAAATCCTTGATTACCTAGCAGAGCTACTCCACAGAGGCCTATCCTTCTCCTTCATTAAGATTCATGTCTCTGCCATCTCAGCTCATTATAATACTGAGCCACCTCTATTCTCTCACCCTCTCATCAAGCAGTTTATGAGAAGGGCTAATAACTATAATACTGAGCCACCTCTATTCTCTCACCCTCTCATCAAGCAGTTTATGAGAAGGGCTAATAACTTAAGGATCCCAAGGATAGCACCCATCTCTGTCTGGGACCTTAACTTTGTACTGGAAAAGCTCACGCTCCCCCCTTTTGAACCTGCTGCTTCACCAGAGTTAAAATTCCTCTCTTGGAAAACTGCCTTGCTTTTAGCCGTAACCTCAGCTAGAAGAATGTCTGAGTTACAGGCACTAATGGCTGTGGAACCCTTCATTGTTTTTCATGCTGACAGGGTTTCCCTCCAGACTAACCCGTCCTTTATGCCTAAGGTGGTCTCCAGTGTGGCTCTAAGCCAAGCCATCCATTTTCCAACCTTCTTCACTAATCCTCAAAATAAAGGGGAAAGGATCCTGCACTTCTTGGACATGCACAGACAGCTCAGGTTCTACCTTGACAAAACTAAACATTTCAGAAAATCTGACCAACTGTTAGTCAACTTTGCTACAGGGGCAGAGGGCAAGGCCATTTCAAAGCAAACCATTTCTAAATGGATAGCACACTGCATCCATTTCTGCTACAAGCACCATGGAAAACCTATCCCACAGGGGATCAGAACACATTCCACTAGGGCTACTTCCACCTCTACAGCATTTCTTAGTGGAGTCCCTACCAGGGACATTCTGGAAGCTGCAACCTGGAGTTCTTTACACGCCTTCACCAAGCATTACCACTTACCTATTGTTTCTAAATCCAGAGCTGGATTTGCTACAGCTGTCTTACAAGGCCTAACTCCTAATCACTCCTCTTGAATGCCTCCACCCTTCCTCAGCTTTTGGAATCAACTCAAGTGTGATGACTGAACAGTGAAACATGAAGAACATAGTACAGTTGTGCACACTTACCATAAATGTAGATGTTTGAGTGTATTCACTGTTGCAGTCCCGGTTTCCCTCCTTCTAGCCCCCTGTTTTTCTCTATCCTTTCTACCTATCCTCTACATGGCCATTTTTTATGGCAGGGGTATTTAATTTTTACTGGTGGTGTTACACACCATATACTAGCTTCCTATTTGGGGGACTCCTGACATCTGGGGCAAAAAAAACTGATGTAATGGTGTTGGCTGCCTGTTTTATACCCCTGATGATCTGATGTCATGGAAGAAACGACAGCATCCGACGCAGAAATCCCAAGACTCTGGTATTCAGGCCAAATGAGGGCTACTTGCAGGCAGATAACCCAAGTGTGATGACTGCAACAGTGAATACACTCGAACATGTACATTTATGGTAAGTGTACACAACTGTACTTTTTTGGCACGTGTCCTGTGCCTCCCTCTTCTCTGCTATCTTGAATGGAGAATCTATTCTCAGTATATGCCCCTCTCCTCCCACCCCAAGCAAAGCAAGCAATCTGAACCTATCAGATGTTCTTTGTGTTTCACTGTTGTAGTCATCACATTTGGGTTATCTGCTTGCAGTAGCCCTAAGTCGGCCTGATTATCAAAATCTTGGGTCCAGCGTCGGTTGCTGTCTCATCTTCCATGACGTCAGGTAGTCAGGGGTATAAAGCATGCAGACGACGCCATTACATCAGTCTTTCTTGCCATGCGGTGCCCGAAGCAGAAGCAGTTCGCAAGTGCTGGTCAGCCGACTCCTGAAATTTTCGTTTTCGAGTTTCAGAACCAAAGTCTTCAACTAAAGCTAAGTACCCCGTTGGGGAAACTTTTTCTTGCTCTAAACCGATGTCAGTAAAAGTCAATATTTGTATTTCTTTTGAAAGCAAATACCTCATAAAGTTTTTCATTCGTACTGTATTCCTTGCCTAGGCCCTGACCACGACGTACCTCGCTGTCAGTTTTGTGCCTTATTTAAGCAATGAACTATTCGTCGTTGGTATATTTATGCTTCTAAATATTTTGGTATTTGGTTCAATTATCCAGATATGTCTTCGGTAAGCCATCCAACTACCGACATTCAAAAAAAACGCAAAGATAAAGACAGAGACAGGCCACCTAGGTCCAAAGCTGCCGACGACACTTCTCCTAAGCCAGTCGCCAGTTCACCGGTACTCAGTGAGGCGCTTTCGCAGCCCCTGATACCCACTACTTCAGATTCGCATGCCTCTACTGAGACCCATTCGGAGTCCAGTATGCCACAAAATGCTTCAACTGTGGAACCTGCGGATGTCTCTACCTTGGATGGGTCCAGAGCTGCTGTGCAGGCACCATCTTCTGAGGGTGTAATCAGGCCTACTGACTTGCATATTAAACCGACGCCGTCTTCTTCTTCAAGGCCTAAAACTCGAACCATGCCTAGAAAACTGATGCCCAGACCGTATGGTCAGGCCTCTATGCCTAAAAAACAAATGATAAGAATGGCTGAAGACCTTATTACTTTAATCAGGGAAGCCAGTCTTCCCCCTCTAAGAGACCTAAGACTGAATTTGCTTATGGTACTTCTGACCAGGATTCTAAAATTTCTGTTTCCTCTGATGACCAGGATTTACCTTATCTACTTATGAGGATTCTGATGCAGAGGACTCTATTCCCTCTGCCACCCCCCCCCCCCCGAGGATTTCTCTTTTGGTGAAATCTTGCATACTTTTAGGGAGCATTTTTGTTGGGAGTGCCAGGATTACTCTGATTCTAAAAAGATATTTAGGGAATTCTTACTCCTGCCCCAGCACAGGCCTTTAGCTATCCCTCCTGTACTAGACATTGTTGATTATGCCTTTTCAGAATCTAGCTTGGCCCCTGACTCTGTACCTCCTGCTCCCAGAAAACCTGATAGATATTACAGGGTTCCTGACTCTCACAAGTTCCTTTTTAAAAATCCTACTGCGGATCCTGAGACTATTTCACAGGGACCCAAGGGCAGAACCTATCAGTTCTTATTGCACCTCCAGTTCCAAGAATAATGATCAATTCCAAGTCATCTGAAGAGTAGTCATGACTCTGGCCCTCTTTGCCATAGAAATAACAAAGTACCACAGGAAAACTGTACTGTAAGTTTCATGCAGATCTGATATTCATATGCCATGTAATGAATGGTATTATACAGCAGTGTTATTAAGATCTGTTATCCACATGCCTTGTAATAAATGGTGTTCTACAGCAGTGTTATTAAGATCTGATATCCGCATGCCGTGTAGTAAATGGTTATTATATAGCAGTGTAATTATGCTCTGATATCCGTATGCCACTTAATAAATGATATTATACAGCAGAGTTATTAAAATTGGATGTCCACATGCCATGTAATAAGTGGTGTTATACAGCAGTGTTACAGTGTTATTAAGATCTGATATCCACATCCCATGTAATAAATAGTGTTATACAGCAGTGTTTTCAAGATCAAATATTCACATGACATGTACTAAATGGTGTTATACAGCAATGCTATTAAGATCTGATAACCACATGCTGTATAATAAATGGTGTTCTACAACAGTGTTATTAAGATCTGATATCCACATGCCATGTAAAAAATGGTGTTATACAGTGATTAAGATCAGGTGTTAACATACCATGTAAAAATGGTATTGTATAGCGGTGTTATTAAGATCTGATATCCACATACCAAGTAATAAGTGACATTATGCAGTGGTGAGGTTATACTTGGAGAAAAGCACTGTCATATGTTCTAAATTTGGAAGCCTCTTTGAGATTAAAATTATATAGTTTACAAAGAAAAGTTCAGGTAGCCAGTGTTTTGAGAAGTCAATGCTGCTAGTGACAAAAGTTTTCTTTCATAAGTGTTAGCTTAGTGTGTAGGTGTTCTTTGTGATAAAATGTTGTGTCATAAATGTAAGTCACACTAAATAGCTACAATTTCCCTTATTCATAATAAAAATTTGTTAAACACTTCAAATGTCCCATAAATGTAACAGTCAGACCATATGAATCTAAGACTTGCACATCTCTGGTGACCCAGGCATGCATGAGTTGCTGGCTTCCCAGAACTGATTTTATTTGGCAGTTCACAAAATTACACAATAAATCAGCCAGAAAGTAGAATACACAACCAAATAAACCAAGTTGTGTAAACAATGCTGAATGTGAGCATAGCATAAAAGTCTCAAGGTGCTGAAATGCAGAACATCTGTTAAAAGTACAAGACATCATTTTGCAGTCAGATCTGCCTAATTGTAAACATTATTACTGTACAGCTGTTTTTCCCCTCATCTTTTTTATCTAGTTAACAGTACTGCTTCGGTTTTTGAAAGCTGAGAATCATATCTTTTGTTGCTGCTTTAGTGAAATGATTTCAAAAAAGAATCCACTATGTAACTGGCAAGATTCAAGAGTACAACATTTTATTTGTCTTCATAAATACAGGAGGCACAAAATGCAGCCGATTGTCATAATGAGTTAAAATGCATAATTTTAGGTACAGCAGCAGATGCTTAGATGCTCTGCAGTAAATTTTAAACGGAATTCACTTTTGTTCTGTGAAATCATGTTAGACAAACCTAAGGCTGTGTATAGAAAAGCAGACACTGGAAGGAAAGGCTTCTCATTCTTCAGTTAAGGGCATTCTTTGCCTTTATCAGCATTTATATAACTGACTTTACTGATTATGTTAACAAAATCTTATAGCATGGAAGAACCCAGCTGCTGTTACTGATCATTTATTTATTCGTGCATTTTCTGATTACCCTTTTAATCAGATAGTGGGGGGATGTGACGTATAACCTGGCGCACATTGACCACAACAGAGAGAAGGTAATCCTGTACAGTCTATTGTATAGATGGTGCACTCACATAATCAGTAACACATGCCTTGCATACCTACATGCAATTTGGGGAGTACCAGTTTGATTTCTTTTCAGTGTGAGGGGAAACTGGAGTACCTTACGAGAACCCACAAAAAGGGAGGATATGCAGATGGATGAACAACTGAACTGAGGAGCCAGCTGTCGCAACTGTGCCAGCCTTTTAATGATGTTATAAATGACATCAACAATTTAGTTTTAAATTCCCTCAATTTCAAAGAATTATTATTTCATGATTGTACAGTAGTGATACTATATGCTCACCTTAGGACTAACCTAAGCAGACATGAATAAACTCCTATTGGCAGCACAGTGCAAAATATATTAGTTGTTATGCAGTGGTGCATTCTGGGTAAATACTAGTTTGTCGTAGAAATGGTAATTTTCACATTTTCATGTTATGGAAAGGTATGACTCCTGTGTTACCCCCAATTCATATCCAAAGCACATTGTGAAATTACCAAGCTTATTATAACCTAAGGATTGGTCTTCTACAGTGAACTTGATATTTCTGGAAAGGTTTGGGAGGCCTCTCCCTTATTTGATATTAATATTTTTGTTGTTTTTGAATGATATCTTGTTCTGCCCATTTTTTTTTGACCCATGTCTTGTTCTCTTCTTTGAAAGGATGGGTAAATTATGCATGCTTCCAGCTGCACTTTAGTAATGTGTGCTATGCCTAACCCAAGCTTTTCTGTAACACTGTCAGTATACAAAACAGCTTGGACACAAAGTACTTAGAGATACAGGCAAACACAGCACTATACTCTTCCCAGCGGCATTTTAGTAATGTGTGCAATCCCTGACCCAACCTTTTCTGTAACAATATCAGTACACAAAACAGCCAGGACACACAGTACTTCCAGATACAGGCAAACACATTATACCCTTCCCATTATGTTACCCTAACCCACAAACACTCTCCCTCATGCAGTAAACGTATGTGCGTACCTAACCCCTACTCTAACTCTGACATAAATACTAACGCACAGTCTCACCTTTAATATAAACCCACTAACCTATCTTGACAAAATAAATGTGGTAAAAACGCTGTTTACTACGTCCATTAAGTGCACACACACTAACCTGCAGTTCACTCTCTTGAATAATCTCCACAAGGAGATTAAATACACAAACTATGTCTGAAAATATGACTTCTGAGAGTTTGTGGAAAACATATACTTATAGTCGGGGGGGGGGGGGTTGTGAGCAGAGCCCCTAGTTTGTGACTCCATAACATGACTCAAGCCTTCAGTAGAAAGTTTGTAAAACTCAAGTAGTTGATGTTCGAGCACTGTTCATGTGACTAAAGAAAATCCATATGCAAAGACCAATTTGCAGCACTTTTAATATATTGCTAATTGTATTTTTGGCTTGCTGGATAGCTTATGTAGTGTCTGACTCACCATCAGAATATTGTCTCTAAAGTAAGTACTGTCAGTTTTATCTAGTCCTCAGAGAGAGAGAGAGAGAGAGAGAGAGACCCCCCCCCACACACACACACACTCGAAGTTTATATCATTATTGGACATAGCCTGCTGTCCTTCTCTGCTGTTCCATCAGGATAGAGGAGGATAATCTGGTGCAGTTATCTTGACTTAGAGAATCTGGGGGATTTTCTTCTGTCAGCCACTTATGGTCTTTTGTAACATCAAGAAACACTGAATAAATTTGCATAAGTTTGGTATTTTTTGTTGAGCATTAGCTCAGAATAGTTGAGGATAATGAGATGGAAAGATAGAAACTGCTGTCAAATCTTTTAACATTTTTGAGGAGATAAATAGTTTTGACATTTTCACAGAGGTAGTATGGGCAATCAGTACAGGGAATGAGTGAGCAATGGAGAGGATTAAACATAATTTACAGAAACCATACTAGCCTAACTGCCCCCCCACAAAAGAAAAAAAAGTGAATTACTTTACTACCATAAGTTGCTTGCTGTTACCAGAACACATTTATAACACCTGTAAAAATGTGCATTATCATCTGCTAATACTGTGTTGTGAGCAGTAGTTATGCATCGTTAGTCTGTACAGTAAAAGGGCTTTACATTCTGAGACAACTCTGATAGCAAAATCCATACAATCAGTCCAAGTCTGCTGCCCTCACTTCCTGCACCTTGTGTGGAACCTGATTCCTTCTGTCCTTAAAGCCTACTCTCCTCCCTGTGAAACCTGATAACTTATCTGTCTAATGCCTGATACCGTCTTTCACTCTGTGCTGTCTTTATGGAACCTAGTACCTTCTATCCTTACAGCCTAATGATCTCTCTCCATTTCTTTTTATCACTCCCTGTCCACTGTGTGGAATCTGATACCTTCTACCCCTACCTAATGCTCTATCTCATTATCCCCACCGTCTTTCTATGTAGAACCTAGCAACATCTATCATTACAGCCCGCTACCTTCTGTCCTCCTAAATCCCTCTTGTGGAACCTGGAATCACCTTGTCCTACAGCCTGCTGTTCTCCCTCTATGTCTATCTTGAGCAACCTGATACCTCCAGTCCTTATAGTCCTCTGCCCTCACAGTCCCTTTTCTGGAACTTGATGGCCTCTTTGCTTACAGCCTGCTGACCTCCCTGTGTTTCCCTCATGTCAAACTTGACCTTTTACTCTTACTGCCTGCTGTCGTCCCTCTCTGCCCCTCCCTTGAAAACTGATGGGCATCTATCTCTAAAGCCTGCTGCTTATTCTTTCTGCATCAAGTGACTTGAGTAACTATATACCCCTCTTTATCACACACTGAGGATGTGTGTTGGTAAGGGGTGGCTTGAGATTATGTGGGTATGCCTCCCTTTATGGCAGCATCACCTATGGGCTTTGGTAGCTGTTTTTTGATGTTGGGTGGGGGCCTTTCATTATTTGATCATATCAGTACTTCCCTGGGTCAGATTACATCTGTGTTTTACAGTTCCACATAGAAAAGCATCACTTCATAGTGATGTTGTGTAACCTGCTTCCCCTTGCACAGGTGTTACGGAAACCATGATGTCAGTGACATGACGTATGATTCATCCTTGTAAAAACATGTTATTAGGACTGTTCATTGGAGCCTGGTGAATTCCATCAGCCGTAACAAAACATGGACTGGAAAACATAAAAAATATTGTTTCTCTGACTTGCGTGATTCTTTTTTTAATCTGGGACAGAATGTGCTGTAACAAGGGAAACTGATATATAGGACTTGACACCCACATTTCTCTCACAATAAAAAAAGTTCACAAGAAACTTGGTGCATTACATTGAAGCCGCCAATTCCTAACCAAGGCGGCCATAATCTCCATAGCCAATTCCCAGCTAATCTCCACCTTACTCTATGCATCCCCCATACTTACCAACCTTAGACAGACACACCTACACAAGCTGGATGCTTGTTACAACAAAATTGCTAAATTTGCCACTGGAAACTCCTACTGCAGCCATCATTGTATCTCCATTAAAGAACTAAACTGGCTAGAACTCCCACAACTCCTTCACTTTAATCAACTCACCCTCGCTCATAAACGTATTAACCACCCCCTTAACATCCCTTCCCTTCAAACCCTTCTCCAGCCCTATCACTCCACTAGGCTCCTAAGATCAAGCAACAAAAATCAACTCAGTGTTATCAAACCCAAAAACTCAGCAGGAGAAGCCATATTTCATGTACCATATCTAAACTTTGGAACAATCTTCCACCCTCTGTAACTACTCTACCTTCCAGCAGCCTTTTCAAAACTGCACTCTAATTCCACCTAAACTTGCACTGGCTTTGTCCTTGTTCTAATCCAGACTAACCCCCCCACCTTTACCCCCCCCCACACTAGACTCTTAACCCAACTATACTACCGCCACTACTAACCACGATCAGAATTAGCTAGTTGTCTTTACATACTTTAAAATCTTGTCTGACAACTTTGTTACTAATATCATAAACAACAAGAAACTATCTTAACTTGCAACATTTACTGTATATACTGTTGTTAATCAGTATCTTGTTATTGTATTAAAGCCAACAACCTGTAATTTTCTTTACTACTGCTGCAACTTTGTATCTCTATTTATCATGTACATGATGTGGAGTTTTTCTCCCTGGCATCCGCTGAAAAAGGACCTGCGTCGAGTCGGAATTTCCCGGTAAACAAATGTAAGTAAATAAATAAATAAGAATATGTGCAACTGAATTACTTCTGATTATAGCATCTGTACTTCAGAGGCCCAGGTCACAGAACACTTTGGAGGTTGGCTCACATGCTCTGTATAGCTTCAGATGCATGAAAAGGGCTTCTGTCCCCTGAAGTGTTCCATTTTCCTTTTAGGTGTGTTTCAGCTAAAAGTCATGAAGCACCGTGGATCTGGGCATTGTGGTCACCTTGCTGTGTTAAAGTAATCTTTTCCCGATCCCAGGTTCTCAGGTGAATTTCAAAGGGTTTGTTTGGACAGCGCTAATATAAAAGGTCACTGCTAGTGATAAAAAGGAATTTAAAACTGGAGAGTATAGAAAATGCAGCTTGCATTCCAGCTGTTAATGCTTTTCACTGCTCTATTTTCACTTGGAAGGCCATGGATTGAGTGTCCCATTATTGTCCACAAATTTAGGAGCCCATAATTTCATCAAGTAAGATTTTAGTCACAATTAGTCTGTATTTTTCAAAGAAAAGAAAGCAGACTGTCTGAGAAACTAATGATAGCCGCAGTTTGGGTTGGGTCACATGCTTCTGACTTTACTGCTGTTCTCTCTACCCTTTTGTCTTGCTTGCCTGTTGATAGCAGATTGTGTTAAATGCATATTAATGAAATATTAGGACATTAATGATTTTTTTTAAGGTGCATTCAGTAGAATGTTACCTTTATTGACGATCTCCATATCTGTTTTTGTTCTGTTGATAAGCTGGCATTTGCCTAAGCAGTGACTGGAGTGTATTTCCAGAGGTACAGTAGGATAGTATACATTTTTAAAGATGTACTGCTTTCTGTCAATATTCTTGGAAGTACATATTGCACAACAACAAATTCTTTGGTAGTTAGTTACTTTTAGTGCTGCACTGACATCATCCCTCGATGCCATGGGGCCAGCTATTAAATTTTACTGGTAATGTGGAAGTTGTTTACACTAGTTATGATGAAACACTTTATCGTTTAATATGAAGGTGGGTTATACTGGATATCGTAGTACACTCTACTATTTAATATGAGGATGGTCTACACTAGTTATGGTAATAAGTATCAGTTAATGTGGAGATGAGTTACACTGGGTATGAAAGTTCACTCCTGATTAACTTGTGAGCGGCTTACACTACGTAATGGTAACTCTCTGCATAAGTTAACATGGCGGTGGGTTACACATGTGTTACACTAGGTATGGTAGTACACTGTAATAATTAACATGGAGGTGGGAATGGTAGTACAGTGTACTAATTAACATGGAGATGGGTTACATTAAGAATGGCAGCAAACTGTACAAATTAACATGGAGGTGGGTTACACAGGGAATCATAGCTCACTGTACTAATTAACTGGTAGTGGGCTACTCTGGGAGAGCTGGTACACTGTACTAGTCAACATGGAGGTGGGTTATACTGGGAGTGGTAGTACACTGAACTACTTAACATGGAGGTGGGTTACACTGGGAATGGTAGTACAATGTGCTAATTCACATGGAGGTGAGTTGTAATAGGAATGATGGTACACTCTCCTAATTAAAGTGGAGGTGGGCTACACTGGGAGTGATAGTACACTGCACTAATTAACGTCGTAGAGGTGGGTTACACTGCGAATGGTTGTATACTGCACTAGTTAACATGTAGGTGGATTACACTGGGAATGGTACTCTGTACTAATTAGCATGGAGGTGGGTTACACTAGGAATGGTGGTACGGAGTACTAATTAAGATGGAGGTGGGTCACATTGGGAACTGTAGTACAGTGCACTAACTAACATGGAGGTGGATTACACTGGGAATGGTAGCACACTGTTCTAATTAGCACAGAGGTGGTTTACATTGGGAAAGGTAGTACAGTGTACTAGTTAACATGGAGGGGGGTTACACTAGGAATGGTAGTACAGTCCACTAATTAACATGGAGGTGGGTTACACTGCTAATGGTCATAAACTCTACAAATTAACATGGAGGTAGTTTGCCTTAGGGATGTTAGTACACTGTACTAATTAACATGGAGGGGGGTTACACTGGGAATGGTAATACACTTTACTGATAAACATGGAGGTGAGTTACAGTGGAAATGGTAGCATACTACACTAATTAACGTGAAGGTTGGAAACACTGGGAATGGTAGTACACTGTACTAGTTAACAGGCAGGTGGCTTACACTGGGAATGGTAGTATACTGTACTAGTTAACAGGCAGGTAGCTTACACTGGGAATGGTAGTGCACTGTACCAGTTAACATGAAGGGGTTACACTGGGAGTGGTAATACACTGTACAGATTAAAATGCAGGTTGGTTACACTGGGAATGGTAATACACTGTACGGATTAACATGGAGGTAGGTTACCCTATGAATGGTAGTACACTGTACTAACTGAGATGGGTTACACTGGGAATGGTACTAAACTGTACTAATTAACATAGAGGTGGGTTATATTGGGAATGGTAGTACACTGTGCTAGTTAAGGGGTAAATGGATTACACTGCGAATGGTAGTACACTTTACTGATAAATATGGAGCTGAGTTACAGTGGGAATGGTAGCACACTGTACTAATTAACATGAAGGTGGGATATACTGTGAATGGTAATACACTGTACTAGTTAAAAGGCAGGTGGCTTACACTCGGAATGGTAGTACACTGTACCAGTTACCATGGAGGTGGGTTACTCCGGCAATGGTAGCACACTGTACTAATTAACATAAAGGGGTTACACTTGGAGTGGTAATATACTGTACTGATTAACATGGAGGTTGGTTACGCTGGGAATGGTAGTACACTGCATTGATTAACATGGAGGTAGGTTATCCTAGGTAGGGTAGTACATTGTACTAATTAACATGGAAGTGGGTTACATTGAGAATGGTACTAAACTGTAGTAGTTAACATGGAGGTGGGTTATAACGGGAATGGTAATACATTGTACTAGTTAATATGGTGGCGGGTTATGCTGGGAATGGTAGTGCACTGTACTAGTTGATATGGAGGTGGGTTACTCTGGGAATGGTAGTACACTGTACTAATTAACATGAAGGTGAGTTGGACTAGGAGTGGCAGTAAACTGTACAATTTAACATGGAAGTAGGTTACTCTAGGAATGGCAGTAGACTGTGCTGATTCAGGTGGGTTACACTGGAAATGGTAGTATACTGTGCAAGTGAACATGGAGGTGGGTTACAGTGGGAATCTTAGTATACAGAACTAATTTGCATAGAGGTGGTTTACACTGGAAATGGTAGTATATTGTACTGATTAACGTGGAGGTGGGATACAATGGGAATGGTAGTACACTGTACTGATTAACATTGATGTGGGTTATGCTGGGAATGGTAGTAAACTGTACTAACATGAGATGGATTATACCTGAAATGATACTAAACTGTACTAGTTAATATGGAGGTGGGTTACACTAATAATAGTAGTGCACTGTACTAATTAAAATGGAGGTGGGTTACACTAGAACTAAACTGGCTAGAACTCCCACAACTCCTTCACTTTAATCAACTCACCCTCGCTCATAAACGTATTAACCACCCCCTTAACATCCCTTCCCTTCAAACCCTTCTCCAGCCCTATCACTCCACTAGGCTCCTAAGATCAAGCAACAAAAATCAACTCAGTGTTATCAAACCCAAAAACTCAGCAGGAGAAGCCATATTTCATGTACCATATCTAAACTTTGGAACAATCTTCCACCCTCTATAACTACTCTAACTTCCAAAAGCCTTTTCAAGACTGCACTCAAATTCCACCTAAACTTGCACTGACTTTGTCCTTGTTCTAATCCAGACTAACACCCCCACCCTTACCCCCCCCACACTAGACTCTTAACCCAGCTATACTACCGCCACTACTAACCACAGTCAGAATTAGCTAGTTGTCTTTACATACTTTAAAATCTTGTCTGACAACTTTGTTACTAATATCATAAACAACAAGAAACTATCTTAACTTGCAACATTTACTGTATATACTGTTGATAATCAGTATCTTGTTATTGTATTAAAGCCAACAACCTGTAATGTTGTTTACTACTGCTGCAACTTTGTATCTCTATTTATCATGTACATGATGTGGAGTTTTTCTCCCTGGCATCCGCTGAAAAAGGACCTGCGTCCAGTCGGAATTTCCCGGTAAACAAATGTAAGTAAATAAATAAATAAGAATATGTGCAACTGAATTACTTCTGATTATAGCATCTGTACTTCAGAGGCCCAGGCCACAGAACACTTTGGAGGTTGGCTCACATGCTCTGTATAGCTTCAGATGCATGAAAAGGGCTTCTGTCCCCTGAAGTGTTCCATTTTCCTTTTAGGTGTGTTTCAGCTAAAAGTCATGAAGCACCGTGGATCTGGGCATTGTGGTCACCTTGCTGTGTTAAAGTAATCTTTTCCCGATCCCAGGTTCTCAGGTGAATTTCAAAGGGTTTGTTTGGACAGCGCTAATATAAAAGGTCACTGCTAGTGATAAAAAGGAATTTAAAACTGGAGAGTATAGAAAATGCAGCTTGCATTCCAGCTGTTAATGCTTTTCACTGCTCTATTTTCACTTGGAAGGCCATGGATTGAGTGTCCCATTATTGTCCACAAATTTAGGAGCCCATAATTTCATCAAGTAAGATTTTAGTCACAATTAGTCTGTATTTTTCAAAGAAAAGAAAGCAGACTGTCTGAGAAACTAATGATAGCCGCAGTTTGGGTTGGGTCACATGCTTCTGACTTTACTGCTGTTCTCTCTACCCTTTTGTCTTGCTTGCCTGTTGATAGCAGATTGTGTTAAATGCATATTAATGAAATATTAGGACATTAATGATTTTTTTAAGGTACATTCAGTAGAATGTTACCTTTATTGACGATCTCCATATCTGTTTTTGTTCTGTTGATAAGCTGGCATTTGCCTAAGCAGTGACTGGAGTGTATTTCCAGAGGTACAGTAGGATAGTATACATTTTTAAAGATGTACTGCTTTCTGTCAATATTCTTGGAAGTACATATTGCACAACAACAAATTCTTTGGTAGTTAGTTACTTTTAGTGCTGCACTGACATCATCCCTCGATGCCATGGGGCCAGCTATTAAATTTTACTGGTAATGTGGAAGTTGTTTACACTAGTTATGATGAAACACTTTATCGTTTAATATGAAGGTGGGTTATACTGGATATCGTAGTACACTCTACTATTTAATATGAGGATGGTCTACACTAGTTATGGTAATAAGTATCAGTTAATGTGGAGATGAGTTACACTGGGTATGAAAGTTCACTCCTGATTAACTTGTGAGCGGCTTACACTACGTAATGGTAACTCTCTGCATAAGTTAACATGGTGGTGGGTTACACATGCGTTACACTAGGTATGGTAGTACACTGTAATAATTAACATGGAGGTGGGAATGGTAGTACAGTGTACTAATTAACATGGAGATGGGTTACATTAAGAATGGCAGCAAACTGTACAAATTAACATGGAGGTGGGTTATACAGGGAATCATAGCTCACTGTACTAATTAACTGGTAGTGGGCTACTCTGGGAGAGCTGGTACACTGTACTAGTCAACATGGAGGTGGGTTATACTGGGAGTGGTAGTACACTGAACTACTTAACATGGAGGTGGGTTACACTGGGAATGGTAGTACATTTTACTAATTAAGATGGAGGTGGGTTACACTGGGAATGGTAGTACAATGTGCTAATTCACATGGAGGTGAGTTGTAATAGGAATGATGGTACACTCTCCTAATTAAAGTGGAGGTGGGCTACACTGGGAGTGATAGTACACTGCACTAATTCACGTCGTAGAGGTGGGTTACACTGCGAATGGTTGTATACTGCACTAGTTAACATGTAGGTGGATTACACTGGGAATGGTACTCTGTACTAATTAGCATGGAGGTGGGTTACACTAGGAATGGTGGTACGGAGTACTAATTAAGATGGAGGTGGGTCACATTGGGAACTGTAGTACAGTGCACTAACTAACATGGAGGTGGATTATACTGGGAATGGTAGCACACTGTTCTAATTAGCACAGAGGTGGTTTACATTGGGAAAGGTAGTACAGTGTACTAGTTAACATGGAGGTGGGTTACACTAGGAATGGTAGTACAGTCCACTAATTAACATGGAGGTGGGTTACACTGCTAATGGTCATACACTCTACAAATTAACATGGAGGTAGTTTGCCTTAGGGATGTTAGTACACTGTACTAATTAACATGGAGGGGGGTTACACTGGGAATGGTAATACACTTTACTGATAAACATGGAGGTGAGTTACAGTGGAAATGGTAGCATACTACACTAATTAATGTGAAGGTTGGAAACACTGGGAATGGTAGTACACTGTACTAGTTAACAGGCAGGTAGCTTACACTGGGAATGGTAGTGCACTGTACCAGTTAACATGAAGGGGTTACACTGGGAGTGGTAATACACTGTACAGACTAAAATGCAGGTTGGTTACACTGGGAATGGTAATACACTGTACGGATTAACATGGAGGTAGGTTACCCTATGAATGGTAGTACACTGTACTAACTGAGATGGGTTACACTGGGAATGGTACTAAACTGTACTAATTAACATAGAGGTGGGTTATATTGGGAATGGTAGTACACTGTGCTAGTTAAGGGGTAAATGGATTACACTGCGAATGGTAGTACACTTTACTGATAAATATGGAGCTGAGTTACAGTGGGAATGGTAGCACACTGTACTAATTAACATGAAGGTGGGATATACTGTGAATGGTAATACACTGTACTAGTTAAAAGGCAAGTGGCTTACACTTGGAATGGTAGTACACTGTACCAGTTACCATGGAGGTGGGTTACTCCGGCAATGGTAGCACACTGTACTAATTAACATAAAGGGGTTACACTTGGAGTGGTAATATACTGTACTGATTAACATGGAGGTTGGTTACGCTGGGAATGGTAGTACACTGCATTGATTAACATGGAGGTAGGTTATCCTAGGTAGGGTAGTACATTGTACTAATTAACATGGAAGTGGGTTACATTGAGAATGGTACTAAACTGTAGTAGTTAACATGGAGGTGGGTTATAACGGGAATGGTAATACATTGTACTAGTTAATATGGTGGTGGGTTATGCTGGGAATGGTAGTGCACTGTACTAGTTGATATGGAGGTGGGTTACTCTGGGAATGGTAGTACACTGTACTAATTAACATAAATGTACTAGTTAATATGGTGGTGGGTTATGCTGGGAATGGTAGTGCACTGTACTAGTTGATATGGAGGTGGGCTACTCTGGGAATGGTAGTACACTGTACTAATTAACATGAAGGTGAGTTGGACTAGGAGTGGCAGTAAACTGTACAATTTAACATGGAAGTAGGTTACTCTAGGAATGGCAGTAGACTGTGCTGATTCAGGTGGGTTACACTGGAAATGGTAGTATACTGTGCAAGTGAACATGGAGGTGGGTTACAGTGGGAATCTTAGTATACAGAACTAATTTGCATAGAGGTGGTTTACACTGGAAATGGTAGTATATTGTACTGATTAACGTGGAGGTGGGATACAATGGGAATGGTAGTACACTGTACTGATTAACATTGATGTGGGTTATGCTGGGAATGGTAGTAAACTGTACTAAGTAACATGAGATGGATTATACCTGAAATGATACTAAACTGTACTAGTTAATATGGAGGTGGGTTACACTAATAATAGTAGTGCACTGTACTAATTAAAATGGAGGTGGGTTACACTAGGAATGGTAGTAAACTGTACTAGTTAACATGAAGTTAGGTTACACTAGGAATGGTAGTACATTATACTAGTTAAAATAGAGGTGGGTTACACTGGGAATGGTAGTACACTGTAGATATTAACATGGAGGAGTGTTACACTGGAAACAGTAGTACACTGTACTGATTAATATGCACGTGGGTTACAGTAAGAATAGTGGTACACTGTACTAGTTGACATGGAGGTGGGTTATCCTTGGAATGGTTGTACACTCTACTGATTAAAATGGAGTTGGGTTACACTGGGAATGTTAGTTTAATGTACTGATTAACATGCAGGTGGGTTACACTAGGAATGTTGGTAAACTATACTAGTCAACATGGAGGTGGATTACACTGGGAGTGGTACAACACTGTACTAATTAACAGGGAGGTGGGTTAAACTGTGAGTAGTAGTACCCTCTACTAATTACATGGAGCTGGTTTATACTGGTCATGGTAGCACACTGTACCAATTAACATAGAGGGGTGGTCACACAGTGAATGGTAGCACACTGTAGTAATTAACATGCAGGTGGGTTTCATTGGGATTGGTGTACAAATTAATATGGCAGTGAGTTATGCTGAGAATGGTAGTACACTGTACTAATTAGCATGGAGGTGGTTTACACTGTGAATGGCAGTACACTGTATTGATGTACATGCAGGTGGGTTAGACTGGGAATGTTAGTACACTGTACTGATTAACATGGATGTGGGTTACACTAGGAATGGTGGTAGTTAACATGGACATGGTTTACACTGGGAACTGTAGTTCAATGTACTAATTAACACAGAGGTGGGTTACACTGGGAATGGTAGTAAACTGTATTAGTTAACATCGAGGTGGATTGCACTAGGAATGGTGGTACTCTGTACTAGTTAATATGGAGATGGTTATACTTGGAATGGCAATGCAGTGTACTTATTAGCATGGAGGTGGATTACGCTAGGAATGATAGTAAACTGTACTAGGTAACATGGTGGTAGGTTACTGTAGGAATGGTAGTAGACTGTACTAGTTAACATGGAGGTGGGTTACAGTAAGGAATGGTAGTAGACTGTACTAGTTAATATGAAGGTGCGTTACACTGGCAATGGTAGTACAATGTACTAGTTAGCATGGAGGTTGGTTCCACTTGAAATGGTAGTACATTGCCCTAATTAACATAGAGGTAAGTTATGCTGGGAATGGTGGTACACTGTACCTACTAACATGGAGGTGGGTCACGATGGAAAGGCAGTACACTGTACTACTTAACATGGAGGTTGGCTAGATTGGGAACTGTGGTATACTGTACTAGTTAACATGCAGATGGGTTACACTGGAAATATTAGTACTCTGTATTGATTAATACAGAGATGGTTAAATTGGTATTGGTATACACTGTATTAATTAAAATGGAGGTGGGTTACACTGGGAATGGTGGTACACTGTACTAATTAACATGGACGTGGGTATGCTGGGAAAGGTAGTAGACTGTAGTAATCAACATGGAGGTGGGTTACGCTGGGAATGGTAGTACACTGTACTGATTAACATGGGAGTGGGTTACACCGGGAATGGTAGAACACTCTACTGATTAACATGGAAGTGGGTTACACTGGGAATGGTAGTAGACTATACTAATTTAGATGGAGGTGGGTTGCACTGGGAATGGTAGTAAACTGTACTAGTTATCAAGGAGATGGGTTAAACTAGGAATGGGTGTGCACTGTTCTAAGTAACATGGAGGTGGGTTACGCTGGGAATGCTAGTACACTGTACGAAGTAACATGGAGGTGAGTTTTGATGGGAATGCTAGTAAACTGTAGTAGTTAACATGGAGATGTGTTACACTACAAATGGTGGTTCACTGTACTAATTAACATGGAGGTGTGTTACTCTGAAAATGGTAATACACTGTACTAATTAACAATGTAGGTGGGTTACACTGGGAATGGTAGGACACTGTACTGATTAACATTGAGGTAGTTTACACTGGGAATGGTAGTACACTGTACTAATTAACATGGAGGTGGGTTGCACTGGGAATGGTAGTAGACTGCACAAATTAACATGGAGGTGGGTTACACTGGGAAGGGTTCCACTGGGAGCGGTAGGTAGTACACTGTACTGATTAGCAAGGAGGTGGGTTACATTGTGAGCGACTGTATGCAGTAGTAATTAATAAGGAGGTGGGTTACACTGAGAATGGTAGTACAGTGCACTAATTAACATGGAGGTGGGTTACCCTGGGAATGGTAGTACAATGTACTTAGTGACACGGAGGTGGGTTATGCTGGGAATGGTAGTGCATTGTGCAAGTTAACATGGAGACAGGGTAGCGTGTGAATGGTAGTACACTGTACTAATTAATATGAAAGTGGGTTAAACTAGGAATGGTGGTAAACTATACTAGTTAACATGGCGGTGGGTTAAACTGGGAAGGTTAGTAGACTGCACCTATTAATATAGAGGTGGGTTATAATGGGAATGGTAATACACTGTACTAGTTAGCATGAAGGTGGGTTACTGTAGAAAAGGTGGTACAGTGTACTAATTAAGATGGAGGTGGGTTACATTGGGAATGGTAGTACAGTGTACTAACTAACATGGAGGTGGATTACACTGGGAATGGTAGCACACTATTCTAATTAGCATGGAGATGTGTTACACTGTACTAGTTAACGTGGAGGTGGGTTACATTGGGAATGATAGTACAGTCTACTAGTTAACATGAAGGTGGGTTACACTGCTAATGGTCATACACTGTACTAATTAACATGGAGGCAGGTTACACTAGGGATGGTAATATACTGTTCTCATTAATGTAGAGGGGGGTTATAGTGGGAATGGTAGCTAATAAGAAGTTATGTACTTACCATAACGTTCCATGTTAGTTGTCTTCTTCTTGCCTTCTTTCTTGCTGGATGGGTTCGGAGCCGAACCTCGGCTCCGACTCGGCTGAATACTAAAGCTCAAGAGCTATTTTTACCGGCTTGAGGCTATCCTATGTCCCATAATGCTAGGCGAAATATAACCAGATCTCGTTTGATAGCTAACACTATGGACAGACATGTCCCACCACTAGAAAAAGATAAAACTAAGAGCTATGTAGAACTATAAACCTTATAGCCTGTCTGTCACCAGGGCTACCAAAGGGGAAGAAGAGCTCTAGCTGAAGGGATAATCCTGGTGACAAGGAACGTCTCACTCAATGCTCTAGGTCTTTCCAGGCTAGGGGGATGGAGGGTGGGACGCAAGAAAGAAGGCGAGAAGAAGACAACTAACATGGAACGTTATGGTAAGTACATAACTTCTTAATGTTAAGTTGTCAATCTCACCTTCATTCTTGCTGGATGGAACCGCGTCCCTAGCACCTTCGTCCCGGGTGGCTCAATGGAACAGACTCTTGAGTACAGTGGAACCAAAATCATCCCTATTTCTGGAGGCAATATCCAGTTTGTAATGAGAGATGAAGGTATGAGGAGAGGCCCATGTGGCCGCTGCACAAATAGAATCCATAGGTAATCTCGCTTGAAAAGCAACTGAGGAAGCTAATGCTCTAGTTGAATGAGCTCTAGGCTTGGTAGGGAGCTCCTTATGCCTCAGTTGATAGGTTAAAGAGATAAGAGAGGTCAACCATCTGGACAAGGTCACTTTAGAAACTGGAAGGACCTGCTTCCCTTCGGCATAAGATAAGAAGAGTTGCTCTGATTTTCTCGTTAGCTTGGGTCTATCCAGATAGAAATGTAGTTGCCTATGGACATCCAAACAATGTAATCTTCTCTCAGCTATATCAGTGTAATTTGGAAAGAAAACTGGGAGATCAATGGTCTGATTCAGATTTTTTTCCGAGAGTACCTTAGGTAAGAAGGATGGATTTGTCCTAAGAGCCACTCTATCTTTGTGAAAAACAAGATAAGGGGGGGCGCACAGATAGTGCTTGTAGTTCCGAAACCCTTCTCGCTGAGGTAATAGCTACCAAGAAAAGTGTTTTCCACAAGAGCAGTTTTAACGAGCAGGAGGCAGCAGGCTCAAAAGGAGGTAGAATTAATGACGACAGTACCAAATTTAGATCCCATGGTGGAGGAGGGTCTTTCACTGGGGGCCTAAGTAATAGGGTACCCTTCAGAAAGGCTTTGCAGAGCTTGTGGGACATAATACAAGACTCTGACAAGCCAACATGGAAATTTGCAATAGCCGCCAACTGGACTTTGATAGTGGCTGAAGAAGAACCTTTTTGAAAGAGTTCTGCTAGAAAATCTAGAACTGTTTGGACAGGGGCAGTAAAGGGATCAACTTGGTTCTTTTCTGCCCAAATAGAGAAACGTTTCCATTTACTTGCGTACGTCCTTCTGGTGTTAGACTTGTGAGAGGCAAGGATAATCTGACGTACTGATGGGGAAATTAAGGGAAGTCTGGCTAGAGTTGGAAGTGGAGCAACCAAGCTGTGAGATTGAGAGATGACAGGGATTGGTGCAGCCTGCCTGATTGATCGGTCAGAAAGTCTGGCACAGGGTCCAGATGCCATGGCTGCTCCAGTAGATGACGTTGTAGGAATGGAAACCAGACTTGTCGGGGCCAGTAAGGGGCAATGAGGATCATCCTGGATCTCAAGGCAGTTGCTTTCTGGACTAACAGAGTGATTAAGGGAAAGGGGGGGGGGAACATAAAGGAGACCCCTGGGCCAATCGTGGACTACAGCGTCTCTGGGAGAGAGGCACGGAAGAGGGAAGAGGGTGAAGAAGTCTTGACACTTGCTGTTTTGAGGGGTTGCGAAAAGGTCGCAGCAAGGCTGACCCCACTTTCTGAAGATTTGGTCCACTACTAGTTGGTTGAGAGACCACTCGTAGGGTATGAGAATGTCCCTGCTCAGCCTGTCTGCTATGACATTGGACTTCCCGGGAATGTGTTTTGCTACCAGAAACCGCTGAGAAGAGATCACCCATTGCCAGAGTCTGAGCGCTTCCCGACAAAGAGGGTAGGACCTGGTTCCATCCTGTTTGTTGATGTACCATACTACAGACATAATGTCTGTCTGTATTGCAATCGTCCCAGTGGGAAGAGAGTTCTGGAGAGCCTGCAACGCCAACAGCACCGCTCTCATCTCCAGGACATTGACGTGCAAGTGGCACTCGAAGGGTTGCCATGTGCCCTGTACTGTCCTGCCCTGAAAATGCCCCCCCCCCACCCGATCAGGGAGGCGTCCATTGTCACGGTGGCAACTGGAGGGGGGAGAACAACCGGTCTGCCTTGAAGCACCTGAGGTGAGCCCATCCACCAAGATAGGTGTCGTTTGCAAGACTGAGTGATGAGAATATTGTGTGACATGGGAAGCTGCTGAAAGGACCATTGGGAAAAAAGCATCCACTGTAGTATCCGCATATGAAAATGAGCTAGGGGGATCAAAGTGATTGTTGCAGCCATCAGATCAAGCGTTTTCAGTACAAACCTGGCTTGGACCCTGTCCTCTTGTAGCAGGACTTGAACATGACTGCGAATGTCGTATACTCTTTGCGTAGGAAGTTTTGCTGACAACTCTACCATGTTTAACACGGCGCCTATGAAGGTAATATGCTGACAAGGCGACAAGGCATATTTTTCGAAATTTATAGAGATGCCTAGCGCCTTGCAGGTTTGTACAGCGTAATCCCTGGCTTGAAGAAGCTGATGCCTGGTGGTGGCAGTAAGGAGCCAGTCGTCCAAATATGGAAACACCTGGAATCCTCGACGTCTCAAGTGAGCCGCAACCACTGCCATGCATTTGGTAAACACCCTGCGGGCTGTGGTGAGGCCAAAGGGCAGGGATCTGAATTGGTAGTGACTGGCTCCCAGCTGGAAGCGGAGAAACCTCCTGTAGCGCCTGTTCATTTTGATGTGGTAGTACGCATTCTGAAGGTCTATAGAGCACATCCAATTGTCCTGACCCAGAAAGGGAAGAATGGACTGTAGCGTCATCATCCAGAATTTTGTTCTTCGAACCAATTTGTTCAGTCTGCTAAGATCCAAAATAGGTCTCCAGTCCCCTGTCTTTTTTGGTACCAAAAAGAATTTGGAGTAGATTCCAGATCCTTGTTGGTCTGCCGGGACTGGTTGGATGGCTCTTTTTAAAAGCAGCTTTGAAATTTCTAGTGCTGCTTGGTCTCTCAGACCGGGTGGAACGTCTGGAAGAGGCCCTTTTGGTTGATGTGGGGTGTGGATAAAGGGGATTTTGTAGCCCTCTGATATGATCGACCGTACCCATCTGTCCTGCGTAAGGGAGCACCAGGCTTCTGGGTACAGCAAAAGTCTTCCCCCAACTGCCTCCGAAGGTGGACAGTCGGGCAGCTCCTCAGGGGTGCTGAAAGGGTTTGTCAGAGAAAGATTCTCTGCTACCCTGATTCTGCGGACCCCCCCTGCCCCTAGGGTGGTGTCTGTTGTTGTTCCCTTCTCTGTCTCTAGAGGTAAGCTCACCACGTGCGTCCGGCAGAACTCCCTGAGGTTTGTGGAACCACATTTTCCCGCCCTTTTGACCCTTAGGATACGGTCTAGAAGGGGCGGAAAAACAGACTCCCATGGCAGAGAGAGTCTTGCCTTCTTGTTTGCACCTGGTTAAGGTATCCTTCACTTGAGGTCCAAAAAGAGCAGAACCATCAAAGGGGGTGTTAGTGAATGACTCATTGAAGGGGTCAGCAAAATTGCACAGCCGCATCCAGGCGTGTCTCCTTAGAGCAACACTCCATTGGCTGCATAACAGATGAGCCGCATGGAAGAGTTGACGATAGAGTTCAGGGTCCCTAGCTGGGAGTTGATCTTTTCCTGAGACCCCACAGCTGTTGGGTCCTGCAATGTTTCACCCAGTTCCTTGAGAAGGTCCCTCTGAAGTCGGGTGAAATGGCATAAATAATTCAGCGACCGCATAGCAAAGGTCACTGTGGAAAATATCCACTTGCCGTACCTATCCATAGTTCTAGATTCCTTATTAGGAGGATGGACAGGTACTGAAGGGTCAGCCAACTCCTTCTTAGTGTTTGCCGCCACCACCATGGCATCCACGGGGACACCCTTGGAAAGAAACTGCTTATCTGTGGGAGCAGTAATAAATTTAGTGGGCCTCCGGGGAGTTGGTTCCATAGTATCCAGAGCCATCCACGCCTTCCGAGCCACCACTTCCATAAGTGGGTCAAAAGGCGGGGACACACAGGAGGTGGAAGGGCGAGAACTGAAGGCATCCAGGTACACCGACTCGTCCTAGGATGGGTTAAGGGCAGACCAGTTCCCCCTCTGTTTGAGGATCTCTAAGATGTCAGAAAAGGAGACATCTTCAGAGGGGGACCTTGGGGATCCTTCCGAATCATCCAGGTCGGTGTCAGATGTCACTGACTCAGGAGAGTCAACATGTTTCCTCTTACATGTCCTCTTCTGAGGGGGCTCCCCCGCAGGCTAAGGGGAGGCCTCAGAAGAGGAAGAAAGGCCCAATGGGGCAGCCTGGAGCATCGGTTCTCCTCGCTTGGGGTCGGGAGGGTAGGCAGGGGCCGAAGCAGGCACCGTGGAGGGAGGGGCTGAGGAGGCTGACTGTGGTGCCGGTATTGGAGCCAGCATGCTCCTCATCACCTCAAAGGCGCCCCTGTCAGGCAGGGAAGAAGGACCGAACTCCGAGGAGATGAGAACTCCCCCCAGCACAGAGAGGGACGGCTCCGAGGTCGATGTCGGGGCCGAACTCACCTGCGCCGAGGCTCCGAGAGGGAGAGCGGGGTCGGACAAGGGTCTGATGCCACTCGCCCCCTCGGAGCCGACGAGGGAGTCTTGGCACTCAGATCCCACCAAGGATGGAGCCAAGGATGGGATCAGAGCAGACGAAGGAACCGACAACAGGGGAATCGGTTCTGACGCCCCCACAGTACTCACCTCGACGACCTCTGGCTCCAAACTCAGCAGAGTAGTCGGAGGAGGAACTTGAGCAGGTGTAGGGGTAGCCCCTGTCTGTTGAGACGGGCTGTGTAGCAACTGGGCCAGTGCCTGAGACTTTAAAAGCTGGCTGACTACCCTCTCAAGGTCATGGTCCAAAAGCCTGGAAGACCTAGAGGAATGAGATCTATGGCTCCGCTCTGACAAGAGTGGAGACTTCGGAGCCATTCTAACCGACTCGAGAGAAGGAGACCTGGAGCGCTTTCTGCTTGGGGATCGCTCCAACACTAAAGTCAGAGCCGACTGAGGTCTAGATGCCTCGGATCTGGCCGGAACCATCGAGGCAGCAAGAGCACCACTCGGCACCGGGTCCGAACATGGAGCCGACGATTTGGCAGGCTTAGAAGGTTTCCCAGCCATGGTCTTAGCCGGGGAATCTTCAGGTTTTAACAGGCCTCTAAGAATGAGTTTGTTTCTGTGCTCCTGCAGGACTCTAGGGCTAAAAGCATGGCAGATGGAACAAGAGTCCTGCAGGTGCAGAGGGCCCAAACAATACACAGAAGAAGTGTGACCATCTGTTAGAGACATCTTCTGACAGCACGAGTCACACTTCTTGAAACCCGATACCTTAGTATCCTTAGACATACTGTAAAACAATACACAATACACTAAATTATAATAACAATTACTATAAGCAGGAACTACCACTAAGCAGAGGGACAGAATTCCACACACAGAGCAATCAAGGGAAAACTGTACTACTAAGGGGAGGGTCAGAGGCCCAACCACCTTAAGGGTGGAGAAAAAGGGGGATTAGCAACTAAAAAAAGGAGGAAAGACTAGTAGCTAACTTCACTAATACTAAAGGGACAAAAAAGGATAAAAGACTGACTAAAAACTACCTCAAAAGTTATTAATAAAAATATACGACCTGGAGCCGGTGAAAACGCAACCTCGTAGCTAAGCGGCAAACGAGATCTGGGTATATTTCGCCTAGCATTATCGGACATAGGATAGCCTCGAGCCGGTAAAAATAGCTCTCGAGCTTTAGTATTCGGCCGAGTCGGAGCCGAGGTTCAGCTCCAAACCCATCCAGCAAGAATGAAGGCGAGATTGACAACTTAACATCTGTAATTAACATGGAGGCGAGTTTTGCTGGGAATGGTAGTACACTGTTCTAATTAACATGGAGCTGTGTTACACTGGGAATGGAAGTACATTGTAGTAATTAACATGGAGGTGGGTTACACTGGGAATGGTGGTACAATGTACTAATTAACATGGAGCTGTGTTACACTAGGAATGGAAGCACATTGTAGTAATTAACATGGAGGGTTACACTGGGAATGGTGGTACAATGTACTAATTAACATGGAGGTGGATTACCCTGGGAATGGTAGTACACTGTACTAATTAATATGAAGGTGGGTTACATTGTGAATGGTAGTACAGTGTACTAGTTAACAGGTAGATGGTTACACTGAGAATGGTAGTACACTTTACTGATAAACATGAAGATGAGTTAAAGTGAGAATGGTAGCACACTGCACTAGTTAACGAGAAGGTGGAATACACTGGGAATTATAGTACACTGTACTAGTTAACAGGCAGGTAGCTTACACTGGGAATGGTAGTACACTTTACTGATTAACATGGAGGTGTGTTACACTGGGAATGATAGTACACTGTACTGATGTACTGATTAACATGGAGGTTGGTTACCATATTAATGGTAGTACACTGTATTACTTAACATGGAAGTGGATTACACTGGGAATAGTACTAAACTCTACTAGTTAACATGGAGGTGGGTTGTACTGGGAATGGTAATGCACTGTACTATTTAACATGGAGGTGGGTTATGCTGGGAATGGCAGTACACTGTACTGATTAACATGAAGGTGGGTTGGACTAGGAATTGCAATAAACTGTACTAGTTAACATGAAAGTAGGATACTCTAAGAATGCTAGCACACTTTACTGATTGAGGTGGGTTACACTGGTAATATATTGTGCAAATTGGCATGGAGGTGGTTTAAACTGGGAGTCGTAGTATATAGAACTAATTAGCATAGAGGTGGTTTACACTGGAAATGGTAGTATATTTGGGTCTATTTTAGATGAGCGACCATTCCGATGTTTGAATCATAGATGGTCGACGTCATATGATCGAACGTTGGAAAGGTCGAAGGTGAACGTCAACAGCTTTTCACGCACAGAATGGGAAATTTTCCCGTTCTGCACTGAAGTGTGTTCTTGGAGTTGATATATTTAAGTAGGGTGGTGGGGGGTGCAGGGTGGCTTGCCCCCCTACTCAGACTGGTAAGGTAAGTGTTTTTTATATATTTTAGTATGTAGTCGATGTTTCGAACTTCACTCGTATGAGTTCGCTCATGTGAGGTTCAATGTTTTGAAACTTCAACTATATAGACCTGTATATTTTACTGATTAACATGGAGCTGGGTTACACTGGGAATGGTAGTACAGTGTTCTAGTTAACAAGGAGGTGGGTTGCACCGGGAGCAGTAGTACACTGTACTGATTAACATGCAGATGGGTTACACTAAGAATAGTGGTACACTGTACTAGTTGACATGGAGGTGGGTTATGCTTGGAATGGTTGTACACTCTAATTGTTAAAATGGAGGTAGGTTACACTTGGAATATTAGTATAATGTACTGATTAACATGGAGGTGTGTTACACTAGGAATGGTGGTAGACTATTCTAGTTAACATGTTGGTGGGTTACATTCGGAATGGTAGTACACTCTAGTAATTAACATGGAGGTGGGTTACATTAGGAATGGTAATACACTGTACTAATTAATATGGAAGTAAGTTATGTTGGGAGTGGTAGTACACTGTACCAGTTAGCATGAAGGTGGTTTACATTGGGAATGGTAGTACACTGTTTTGATAAACATGGAGGTGGGTTATATTGGGAATGGTAGTACACTGTACTGATTTCCATGGAGATGGGTTACACTAGGAATGCTGGTACACTCTACTAGATAATATGGACATGGGTTACACTGGGAATGATAGTTTAGTGTACTAATTAACATGGAGGTGGGTTATACTGGGAATGGTAGTAAACTGTAATAGTTAACATTGAGGTGGGTTGCACTAGGTATGGTAGTACACTGTACTAGTTAACATGGAGGTGAGTTATACTTGGAATGGCAGTGCATTGTACTTACTAGCATGGAGGTGGATTATACTAGGTATGGTAGTAAACTGTACTACATAACATGGAGGCAGGTTACAGTAGGAATGGTAGTGCACTGTACTAGGTAACATGGAGGTGGGTTACACAGGTAATGGTTGTATGATGCACTAATGTGGTGGTGGGTTAGTACACTGTTCTTATTAACATGGAGGTTGGTTACACTTGGAATGGTAGTACAGTCTATTAATTAAGATTGTAGTACATTGTACTAATTAACATAGAGGTGGTTTATGCTGGGAATGGTGGTCTTTCTCTTCTTCTTTTTTCGGGTGTTCCTGTTAGGGGTCGCCACAGCGAATCATCTGTTTCCATTTCTTCCTGTCCTCTGCATCTTGCTCTGTCACACCAACCGCCTCCATGTCTTCTCTCACCACATCCATAAACCTTATCTTACGCTTTCCTCTTTTCCTCTTAACTGGCAGCTCCATCCTTAGCATCCTTTTCTCAATATACCTAGCATCCCTCCTCAGCACATGTCCAAACCAATGCAATCTTGCCTCTCTGGCTTTGTCTCCAAACCGTCCAACCTGAGCTGACCCTCTTATATACTGATTCCTAATCCTGTCTGTCCTCGTCACACCCAGTGCAAATCTTAACATGCTTAACTCTGCCACCTCCAGCTCTGATGCCCGCCTTTTTGTCAATGCCACCATCTCCAACCCATATAACATAGCTAGTCTCACTACCCTCTTGCAGACCTTCCCTTTCACTCTTACTGGTACCCATCTGTCTCAAATCACTCCTGACACTTTTCTCCACCCACTTCATCCTCCCCATAATCTCTTTTCACCTGTCTTCCACACTCACCATTAGTCTGAACTGTTGATCCCAGGTGTTTAAATTCATCCACTTTCACCAACTCTACTCCCTGCATCCTCATCATTCCTCTATCCTCTTTCTCATTCTCACACATATGTTCTGTCTTAGTCCTGCTGACGTTCATTCCTCTCCTTTCTAGAGCATATCTCCACTTCTCTAGGGTCTCCCCAACCGGTTCCCTACTCTCACTGCAGATCACAATGTCATCTGCAAACATTGTAGTCGACGGGGACTCCTGTCTGATCTCGTCTGTCAACCTGTCCATCACCATTGCAAATAAGATAGGTCTCAGAGCTGATCATTGATGTAGTCACACCTCCACCTTAAATGCATCCATCACTCCTACTGCAGACCTCACCACTGTTACACTACCTTCATACCTAACCTGTACCACTCTTACATACTTCTCTGCCACTCCCAGCTTCCTGATACAATACCACAACTGTCTAGGCACCCTGTCATATGCTTTCTCTAAGTCCACAAAGACACAATGAAGCTTCTTCCGACCTGCTCTATACTTCTCCATCAACACCCTCAGAGCAAACATTGCATCTGTAGTGCTCTTTCCCTGCATGAAACCGTACTGCTGCTCACTAATCATCACCTTCTTTCTTAACCTAACTTCTGCTACTCTTTCCCATAACTTCATACTGTGACTGATCAGGTGTATCCCTCTGTAGTTACTACAGCTATACACATCACCCTTATTCTTAAAAATTGGTACCAAAAGACTTCTTCTCCACTCCTCAGGCATCCTCTCAAATTCCAAGATTTCATTAAACAATCTGGTTAAAAACTACTTTCCAGATTTAAGTATATTTTTTGCTGTTTCTACCTGTGCGACCTTCTTTTCTTGCTGTAAACGAAGTTTAAACTGCTATTTTATCTGTATTGAGCATATTTATTACCTGCACTTAAGTTAAAGTTTTGTTTGTTTAATTTTACTGTTGAGGCTGCCCACTCAAGTGCGCTAGCCTGTGCATTTAATATACTGCTGTTTCCCTGCATTTTTCTGTAGTTTTCTTACAAAAAAATATATATATATCCTTGTTTTCCCGCCTTTCCTTGACTAGAATAGTCCAGTTTACAGGCTTTGCTGTATTCTGGTCTTTGGGATAGTTCCTGTGTTGCCCATTGTCTTACTTGGATAGAAGCAAGTTTCTTTGCTCACCAGTGGGAGTGGGGAGCCTTGAGCAGCCTATCTGTCCCTGAAGGAGTGACCTCAGCACAAGATCTAGTAGTAATTGGTCATTTTGGACCATTTCTAGCGCTTTTGAAGTTCCCTGTATAAAAATCCGCCACTGAATGTTTTTTTTTTCGACTGTAGTACTCAGCAACAGCTCCTTGTGGTCCTGCAGAGTGGTGCTACTAGCAGAGAACTGAAAAAGCGACTACTTTCCAGATTTAAGTATATTTTTTGCTGTTTCTACCTGTGCGACCTTCTTTTCTTGCTGTAAACGAAGTTTAAACTGCTATTTTATCGTATTGAGCATTTTTATTACCTGCACTTAATTTAAAGTTTTGTTTGTTTAATTTTACTGTTGAGGCTGCCCACTCAAGTGTGCTAGCCTGTGTATTTAATATACTGCTGTTTCCCTGCATTTTTCTGTAGTTTTCTTACAAGAAAAACAAAAAAAAAATCCTTGTTTTCCCGCCTTTCCTTGACTAGAATAGTCCAGTATACAGGCTTTGCTGTATTCTGGTCTTTGGGATAGTTCCTGTGTTGCCCATTGCCTTACTTGGATAGAAGGAAGTTTCTTTGCTCACCAGTGGGAGTGGGGAGCCTTGAGCAGCCTATCTGTCCCTGAAGGAGTGACCTCAGCACAAGATCTAGTAGTAATTGGTCATTTTGGACCATTTCTAGCTCTTTTGAAGTTCCCTGTATAAAAATCCGCCTGTGAGCGTTTTTTTTTTCGACTATAGTACTCAGCAACAGCTCCTCGTGGTCCTGCAGAGTGGTGCTACTAGCAGAGAACTGAAAAAGCGACTACTTTCCAGATTTAAGTATATTTTTTGCTGTTTCTACCTGTGCGACCTTCTTTTCTTGCTGTAAACGAAGTTTAAACTGCTATTTTATCGTATTGAGCATTTTTATTACCTGCACTTAAGTTAAAGTTTTGTTTGTTTAATTTTACTGTTGAGGCTGCCCACTCAAGTGCACTAGCCTGTGCATTTAATATACTGCTGTTTCCCTGCATATTTCTGTAGTTTTCTTACAAAAAAAAAAACAAAACAAAAAAAGTCCTTGTTTTCCCGCCTTTCCTTGACTAGAATAGTCCAGTATACAGGCTTTGCTGTATTCTGGTCTTTGGGATAGTTCCTGTGTTGCCCATTGCCTTACTTGGATAGAAGGAAGTTTCTTTGCTCACCAGTGAGAGTGGGGAGCCTTGAGCAGCCTATCTGTCCCTGAAGGGGTGACCTCAGCACAAGATCTAGTAGTAATTGGTCGTTTTGGACCATTTCTAGCTCTTTTCAAGTTCCCTATATACAAATTGTGCAATTGTGCGCATATCGCAGTGCTGGTTAAACAAGTTTAAACTATTTCTGGCTCCGCCAAGTCTGCTCTTCAGTTTTTCCCTTAAAACTGCTCTACCTTCAATAAAATCAGTCTATTCTCTATCTAAAAAGCCCAGCACTTTATCCTAAAGCATTTTTACACAGGTAAAGCACTCTTGAACAGAAGAAAGCACTACATCCACCTACAATCCCCTTGAGTACCCATTTCCCTTTAGGTCCTTTCTGACTCAGTACTCAGCAATCCCTTACACTATTCTAGCATGTCGAGAGGTCAATTACTGGCGTCCTCTCCAGTTCAGCTGGTAATCTGGGAATCTTGAGGCAATGTTATAACTGCTTCGTGTACACAGACAACCCTCTCCTCCTCCCAGCAAATACAAATATATGTGAAAGATGCAACTATATAGCCAAACTGGAGGCTGAGCCCTCTCGACTCAGTACTGGCAAGACCAGCCAGGAGGAGAAGGTAACCACACACACCAGAAACCCAGTCCCACAGACCAAACACAACTGCAAACCAAACACATAAACCCACAAAGACATACTCAGATGCTCTAATTAAAAATCTACCAAAACAACAGAGGCCTCCAAAGCAGGCATCCAAGAAACCACTACCTCAAAACATAGCACAAGCAACACATATTTCTCAAAGTCAGTGTGCCAAACAGTCACAGCCCTTAAGGCCAAACAACATGCCTGATACATTTGTAATAGGTGACTCTATAGTCAGACACACTGATGTCCCGCTCACCAGACTGAACAAGGAAAAGGTTACAGTAAGCTGCCTGTCGGGCGCTAGAATCCGCCACATAACACAAGCACTCAGGTCACTCCAAAGCAAGTAAAAATATGACGCAGTCATTGTCCATGCTGGCGTGAATGACCTGAGACGTACCTCCCTGGACTACATGAAAAGAGACATAGAGGAGCTCTCTGATTATGTAGCCCAGGCTGGTATGACCCTGACCCTGAGCAGCATCTTACCCTCACCAAGAATGATGCCACAGTACAAAGACAAAATGATCAGCTTTAATAATTGGCTCAATTACTGGTGTCATTCTAGGGGGATCCAATGTCTGTCTGCTTGGGGTGACATGCTTGACAAGCCACGCAGCTTCGCAAGGGATGGCTTGCACCTGTCACCCCTAGGCTTCCGGATATTGGCAAAGGCTCTTGCCACCCGCATAGTGCCTTTTTTAGGCAAGGCTCAAAAAACAAACCCACCTCCCTAGAAAACACAAGTGGAAAAAAACTAAGGGTAATGCTGCTCAACGCCAGAAGTCTAAACCTCAAGATGCAGGCTCTCAAAGCCCTCCTCAGTATGGAGAGCATCGATGTCTGTGCAGTGACTGAAACCTGGTTCAAGGCTCCTGAGAGCACCCCAGCACTACCAGGTTATAACTCATATCATACTTTTCGGCCCCAGAACTTGGACCGAACCACAAAGGGAGGCGGAGTGTCCATATTCATCCAAGACACCCACACCTCCAGGATAGTGGCAACGCACGAATCATCGGAGACCATCCATGTGCAACTAACCGTAGGCAAAACTGCCCTACAGTTTGTAGCACACTATAGACCACCCTCTCAAACTCAGGAACCCCACTCAGCCTTCCTGAAGACACTGGAGAGTATGAATGTCTCTCCAAATACCATTATATTGGGAGACTTCAACTACCCAAACATAGACTGGGAGCATTACTCAAGCCCCAACATCCTAGCCCAAAGGTTCCTAGAATTCATAAACTCAAATGCGATGGAACAACTAGTCACCACTCCCACAAGAGGAGATAATATACTAGATCTGAGCATCACAAACATGGGGACACAATGCTCCACACCGGAAGTATACCCCTCACTGGTGAGATCATACCATAAACTAATCTCACTGGAAATCCACATCCCACCCCCACCCCAGCACAAAAAAGCTAAAGGGAAGGGAAGATAGTATCAGTCAGGCTTGGTGCATGGGCAAAGCCATTTGGATTTTAAGAACATTTTTAATTGGGTCCTGAAAAGGTGGGTGGATGTGGTTGAAGTTAGTTCAGTTGGGAGTTTGTTCCATGCTTTACCAACAGAGTTAGAAAACAGACAGTCCCCTGATTTGTTTTTAGATTTTAAGGTGGCTACTTGTAATCGATTAGCGGAACGAAGGGTTGGAAGGTTTTGATAAGGATTGAGGAGGTTACTGCGTATAGGGGTATTAGTGGGATGGTGTAAGATTTTGTGGATAAAGGTGAGTTGCTGGTAGAGTAGTTGATTTTGTATTTCCAGCCATCCTAGTAGTTTCAGATTTTGACAGTGGTGGGTTCTGAATGGGGTACCTGTGGCAAATCTGGCTATGTTGTTGTAAGAAGTAGCCAGTTTATTTAAATTGTTTTTGGTTAAGTTTGTATATATGGGAGAGGCATAAAGGAGGATTGACATCAGGTGGGTTTGAGCAATAGTAATATTGGCAGAGGCTGTGAGAAATGGTTTGATTTTATACAGGAAACCAAGTTTTCTATTTACAGATTTAATAGTTCGGTTAATGTGTGTCAAAGTTGAGGTTATTATCTATAGTTACACCTAGGAGTTTAGTGGAAGTGTTGGGAGTGATGACTGTACCATTATTAGAGGTAAGTAAGAGATTGAGTGGAGGGGTCTTATGTGTAGGTGTAAACACTAGTAGTTTTGTTTTTTTGTGGGGGTTCAAGAGGAGAAACCGTTGGTGGAACCATGTTTCCACTAAGGTGAATACAGTTTGTGTCCTGTTTTGGAGTTCAGTTGGAGAGGAAACATGACAGATTAGAGTTGAATCGTCAGCATATTGGATGCAGGTGGTTTGGGGCAGGGAGGGTTTTAGATCATTGATGAAAATGCTAAAGAGGAGTGGACCCAAAAGAGATCCTTGTGGGACTCCAAGAGTGATTGGGAGCTAGGAGGATAAGTTGTTCTCCCAGCGCACTGCTTGTTGTGTATTTTCAAGGTATGAATGAAACCATTTAACTGCTTGAGTATCAAATGAAAGAGATTTGAGAATATTTGATAGCAGTTGGTGGTTCACCATATCAAAGTCCTTAGAGAGGTCAATAAAGAGGGCTGAAGAGAGCAGGTTATTATTTCTATTTTTATTAATGCAGTCAGTAAAAGATAGGAGTGCTGTGGTAGTGCTGTAGAAAGGCCTAAAACCGTGTTGGCAGTCCAATAGTAGGTTATTTTCAATGAGGTGATGCAGTAGTTGACGGTGAATACATCTCTCCATAACTTTTGCTAGGGGCGAGAGGAGGGCTATAGGGCGGAAGTTTGGAAGTTCATTTGAGTTTCCTCCCTTATGCAAGGGGATATGTGAGATCTTCCAGAGAGATGGGATGTAGAATTCAGTAATGGATCTATTTATTAGGATGGAGATTGGGTAGGCTAGTACACCTGCTGCAGTTTGCAGGTATTCAGCTGGGAGGAGATCAGCGGATGGTGTGCATGGTTTTAGTTTAAGAAGTAGAGTGTGAATGAGGGATGTGGGAACGGGTTGGAGATGAAAAGTTTGGGGTAGATTGGTTAGTGGAGGAGATTCAGAGGTGGTGGCAGGTGGTAAGGTCTTAGCTAGGAATTGGACAGTTTCAGAGAAAAATTTGTTAAAGTTGTCAGCAATTAAGTTTGGAGGGCTTTGAGTTAGGTTAGAGGGCGTAGGGGTTTTGGAGTTATGCTGGGGATAGTAGTAAACTGTAGTAGTTAACATGGAGATGTGTTAAACTAGGAATGGTAGTACACTGTACTAATTAACATGGAGGTGGGTTACTCTGGGAATGGTAGTACACTTTACTAATGAAAATGGAGGTGGGTTAGACTGGGAATGGTAGTACACTGTACTGATTAACATGGAAATGATTTGCACTGGAAATGGTAGTACACTGCACAAATTAACATGTTGGTGGGTTACACTGGGAATGGTAGTACAATGTACTAAGTAACACGAAGGTGGGTTATGCTGTGAATGGTAGTGCACTATAGTAGTTAACATGGATGCAGGATACAGTGTGAATGGTAGTACACTGTACTAATCAACATGGAGGTGGGTTACACTAGGAATGATGGTAAACTATTCTAGTTAACATGGTGGTGGGTTAAACTGGGAAGGTTAGTAGACTGTACTGATTAATGTGGAGATGGGTTACACTGGGAATGGTAGGACACTTTACTAATTAGCATGGAAGTGGATTACACTCGGAATGTTGGTACAGTGTACTAATTAAGATGGAGATGGGTTACGTTGGGAATGGTAGTACAGTGTACTAACTAACATGTAGGAGGGTTACACTGGGAATGGTAGCACACTGTTCTAATTATCATGGAGGTCGGTTACATTGGAAAAGCTAATGCACTGTACTAGTTAGCATGGAGGTGTGTTACACTGGGAATGATAGTACACTCTACTGATTAACATGGAGGTGGGTTACACTGGGAATGGTAGTAGACTATACTGATTAAGATGGAGGTGGGTTCTACTGGGAATGGTAGTAAACTGTACTAGATAACATAGAGCTGGGTTAAACTAGAGATGGGTGTGTGTGCATTGTTCTAAGTAATATGGAGGTGGGTTACGCTGGGAATAATAGTATATGCACTAATTAACATGGAGGTGAGTTATGCTGGGAATGGTAGTAAACTGCAGTAGTTAACATGGAGATGTGTTACACTAGGAATGGTGGTACACTGTACTAATTAACATGGGGGTAGGTTACTCTGGGAATGGTAGTACACTGTACTGATTAACATGGAAATGGGTTGCACTGGAAATGGTAGTACACTGCACAAATTAACATGGAGGTGGGTTATACTGGGAATGGTAGCACACAGTACTAATTAACAAGGCGGTGGGTTACAATGGGGATGGTAGTACAATGCACTAATTAACATGGAAGTGGGTTACACTTGGAATGTTTGTACACTGTACTGGTTAAAATGGAGGTGGGTGACACTGGGGAATGGTAGTAAAATGTACTAATTAACATGGAGGTGGGTTACACTGGGAATGGTAGGACAATGTAGTAAGTAAGATGGAGGTGGGTTATGCTGGAAATGGTAGTGCACTATATAAGTTAACATGGAAGTAGAATACATTATGTATGGTAGTACACTGTACTAATCAACATGAAGGTGGGCTATACTAGGAATGGTGGTAAACTGTACTAGTTAACATGGAGATGCATTCAACTGGGAAGGTTAGTAGACTGTACTGATTAATGTGGAGGTGGGTTACATTAGGAATGGTGGTACACTGTACTAATTAAGATGGAGATGGGTTACACTGGGAATGGTAGTACAGTGTACTTACTAACAAGGAGGTGAGTTACACTGGGAATTTTATTTATTTATTTACATTTGTTGACCGGGAGTGTCCAACTGGATGTAGGTCCATTTTCAGCGGAGGCCCAGGGAGAAAAGCTCCACAGTTAAAATAAACAGACAGTAGTTACATTGTATTACATAGCGATTAACAATTTAACATAGCAATTACTTACAACATATTTGCAGATGAAGAACATAGTACATCAGTAGACAACTAGAATCTTTATCTGTGAAGTACATAGCAGACATTAACAAATGTTACAATAAGAAGTTCCTGTTGTATAAGAAGTACTAGGCTTATGAGCATCTGAGCTTGCTATAATCAAGGTAGTTAGTGGAGTGGAAAGAAAGGTAGTGATTGGATGGGGTGCATGATATTAGAGTGGGAGTTGCAAGGGCATAGCCAGCATGTTTTTAGGTGCGCTTTTAGTAAAGTTTTGAAGTGGGTGCATGATGGTATGGAGGTAATTGTGGGTGGGAGGGAGTTCCATAATTTGGCTATGGTGCAAGAGAATAGTGCTTCACCAGCAGAGTTATTGGCTTTAGTGATCTGCAAGTGATTTTTGTTGCTGGATCTTAGTGGTCTGGTGGTGCGATAGGGTTGGAGTAGATTCTGGAGGGATGGGATATTTAGTGGATGGTTTACTAGTTTGTGGGTGACTGAGAGTTGATACCATTGAAGGAGGTGAGGCAGTTCACGCCAGCCCAGTGGTGGAATGGTAGCACACTGTTCTGATTAGCATGGAACTGGGTTACACTGGGAAAGGTAGTACACTGTACAAGTTAACATGCAGGTGGGTTACACTTGGAATGGTAGTACAGTCTACTAATTAACATGGAGGTGGGTTACACTGCTAGTGGTGGTACACTGGACTAATTAACATGGAAGTAGGTTACACTATGGATGGTAGTACACTGTACTAATTAACACAGAGAGGGGTTTCACTGGGAATGGTATTACACTGTTCTAATTAGCATGGAGGTGGGTTACACTGGAAAAGGTAGTACAATGTACTAGTTAACATGGAGGTGGGTTACACTTGGAATAGTATATTGGTGGGTTACACTGGGAATGGTAGCACACTGTTCTAATTAGCATGGAGGTGGGTTACACTGGGAAAAAGTAGTACACTGTACTAGTTAACATGGAGGTGGGTTACACTGGGAATGGTAGTACAGTCTACTAATTAACATGGAGGTGGGTTGCACTGCTAATGGTCGTACACTGAACTAATTAACATGGAAGTAGGTTACACTTGGGATGGTAGTACACTGTACTAATTAACACAGAGAGGGGATACACTGGGAATGGTAAACTGCAGTTAATATGGATGTGGTTTTGCTGGGAATGGTAGTACACTGTTCTAATTAACATGGAGATGTGTTACACTAGGAATGGAAGTACATTGTTCTAATTAACATAGAAGTGGGTTACAGTGGTAATGGTGATACACTGTACTAATTAACATGGAGGTGGTTTATCCTGTGAATTGTAGTATATAGAACTAATTAGCATAGAGGTGGTTTACACTGGAAATGGTAGTATACTTTACTGATTAACATGGAGCTGGGTTACACTGGGAATGGTAGTAAGCTGTACTAGTTAACATGGAGGTGGGTTACACTAGGAATGGTAGTAAATTATACTAGTTATCATGGAGGGGGGTTACACTGGGGATGGTAGTAAACTGTACTAGGTGACATGGAGGTGGGATACACTAAGAATGATAGTGCACTGTACTATTAACATGGAGGTGTGTTGCATTAGGAATGGTAGTAAACTGTATTAATTAACATGGAGGTAGGTTAGTCTAGGAATGGTAGTGCACTATACTAGTTAAAATTGGGTGGGTTACACTGGGAATGGTAGTACACTGTACTAGTTAATATGGAGGTGTATTGCACTGAGAACAGTTGTACACTGTACTAATTAACATGTATGTGGGTTATACTAAGATTGGTGGTACACTGTACTAGTTGACATGCAGGTGGGTTATCCTTTGAATGGCTGTACACTGTACTGATTAAAATTGAGGTGGGTTACACTGTTAATGTTAGTTAATATACTTTTTAACACTGAGATGGGTTACACTAGAAATGGTGGTACACTGTACTAATTAATATGGAGGTGAGTTACGTTGGGAAAGGTATTACACTGTACTAATTAGCATGTAGGTGGTTTACACTAGGAATGGTAGTTCACTCACTGTATTGATGAACATGGAGGTGGGTTATACTAGGAATGGTAGTACACTGTACTGATTAACATGGAGGTGGGTTATACTAGGAATCCTGGTACACTGTACTGGTTAACATGGACATGGGTTACACTGGGAATGGTAGTCAGCTGTACTAGTTAACGTAGAGGTGCATTGCACTAGGAATGATGGTACACTGTACTAGTTAACATGCAGGTGGGTTATACTTGGAATGGTAGTGCAATGTACTTATTAACATGGAGGTGGATTACACTAGAAATGGTAGTAAACTGTGCTAGGTAACATGGAGTTAGGTTATAGTAGGAATGGTAGTACACTGTCCTGTTTAACATGGAGGTGGGTTACACTGGTAATGGTAGTACAATGCAGTAATTAACATGGTGGTGGGTTACACTGGGAATTGTAGTTCACTGTTCTTATCAACATGGAGGTTGGTTATACTTGGAATGGTAGTACACTGTATTAATTAACATGGTGTTGAGTCACATTGTGAATGGTAGTACATTGTACTAATTAACATAGAGGTGGGTTATGCTGGGAATGGTGTTACACTGTACTTATTAACATGGAGGTGGGTCAGGATGGCAATGGTAGTAAACTGTACTACTTAACATGGAGGTTGGTTAGACTGGGAACTGTAGTACACTGTACTAGTTCACATGGAGGTGGGTTACACTGGGAATATTAGTATTGTGTACTAATTAAGATGGAAATGGGTTAATTTGGGAATGGTATGCACTATTAATTAACGTGGAGGTGGGTTACACTGGGAATGGTGATACAGTGTACTAATTAACATGGAGTTGGGTTACCCTGGGGAAAGTTAGTAAACTGTACTAATTAACATGGAGGTGGACTACTCTGGGAATGGCAGTATGCTGTACTGATTAACATGGACGTGGGTTACACTGGAAATGGTAGTAAACTGTACTAGTTAACATATAGGTGGGTTAAACTAGAAATAGTTTTGCACTGTTCTAAGTAACATGGAGGTGGGTTATGCTGGGAATGCTACTATGCTGTACTAATTAAGATGGGGGTAAGTTACGCTGGGAATGGTAGTAAACTGTAATAGTTAACATGGAGATGGGTTTCACTAGGAATGGTGGTACATTGTACTAATTAACATGGAGGTGGGCTACTCTGGGAATGGTAGTGTACTGTAGTAATTAACATGGAGGTGGTTACTTTAGAAATTGTAGTACACTGTACTGATTAACATGGTGGTGGGTTACAGTGGGAATGGTAGTACACTGTACTAATTAAGTTGGAGGAGGGTTACACCGGGAACAGTAGGTAATACACAATGATACCACACCAAAAAGTTTATTACATAAAGCTTTCGGGTCTACACCCTTCATCAGTATAAAACAAATGCAATAATACAACATTTAAACAGGAGAAATCATATAGTCACATGCTTCAGCCCATCCCACAACCTAAACTAACAATTAAATCTTAAAGAAATAACATGTCATAAAAAACATATTGTAATATATCCACCAGTAAAGCACAACATAAAAAATTAAAACAGTAAAAAATCACACATACACAAATCTTGATAAAAACTAATACAAAAAATAAAAAATAAACAATCAAATATATAATTATCTATACTAAAAAGCTATACGCTAACTCATAATATATATACTATATATGTTTATAATAACCAAATTTATAAAAAATACTTTATAAAATTCCTTTAATAGTATACATATATACCTATATACATATTAATATATATATATATATATATATATATATATATATATATACACACACACATATATATATATATATATATATATATATATATATATATATATACATATATATATATATATATATATATATATATATATATATAGATACATAAATTCATTTTAAAGCCTTTCCCTCTGTTTCTTAACCAACACTGGCTTCAAACTGACAGCATTATTTAGACCCGGAGGCATATCTGCCTGAAGTTTAATAATCCACTCTAGTTCCTTCAATTCTAAACAGTTATTCACATCTCCCTTCCTTATACTGATTTCCACTGTAGCCAGTACCCTAAACTTAAAAACATGATTTTCCCCTTTATCCATAGCATGTTTACTCAAAGCATTTGTTAATATTTTTCTCCTGACTTCTGATTTATGCTCCACTATTCTCTCTCTCTCTTAACCTCCTAGTGGTTTTACCCACATAAAATGATGTACAAAGGGTACATGTAGCTAGATAAACTACCCTTTCCTCATTACAGGTTGTCATTGTCCTTAACGTAAAAACCTCTCCACTTATAGGATGTTTAAATATGTTTTCACCTGTATACAAATAATTACAGCAAGAGCAGCTATAGCATTTCCTTGTCCCAAATACCTTATCAGCTCCCTTAGTTGTTACTTTAAAATCTTTATAACATAATTTTTGTTTTAATGCCTCAGAGCTTCTATATGGAAACCTACGTTTATCCCCCACAACGGACCTTATTTCAGGCATAGCTAATAGAATTGGCCAGTTCCTTTCTATTATATTGTTCACATTACGTGTATTGAAATTATAAGTTGTCAAATATCTCACTAGTTTAACTTCTTTATGTGAGTTATCCTCACATGTTGTCATACCTCCCAATAGAACTGGTCTGTACTTTGTCTGCCTCTCCATTTACTTCCTCAATAACTTTATTAATAAACTGCTTTGAATAGCCACTCCTTTCAAATTCTTGAGCCATAATTTCAACCTGTTCATTAAATATAGTTTCAACTGTATTTAACTTACTCAATCTAATAAATTGCGCCTTCAATACTCCTCTGAATACGTGGGGGGCATGCATACTATCCTTACTTACATACATATCTCAGAGCATCAACCTCCTTTCTATAAACCTTAGACTCTAATTTATTATCATTCTTAAACAAAGTTACATCCAAAAAGTTTATACTATCATAAGATGCTTCCATCTTGAATTTTAGAAAGTTGGTCGACTCACATTTAGATATCGCATATAACATTCTAACTCCGTAAGGGAACCTTTCCACAACAAAAAACAATAATCTACGAATCTCTTATAAAACACTGCTTTTTCATTAAACTGATTATTTTTACTCAATATCACCCTTTTCTCCCACTCATATAGCACTAGATTAGCATAGGTGTTAGCGACGGTCGTACCCATCGCCACACCAGTAAGCTGCAAGTATGGTTCACCATCAAAATAAAAACATTGTGTGCCAAAACCACATCCAAAAGAGTACATACACTTTCAATTTCTCTTCCATACATCTTTACCTCTCTATTCAAAAAATTACGTATGGCATTAACACCATAGGCATTAGGTATAACAGTAAACGGTGAGGTAATATCCATGGTGACCATAACATACTCATTCAAATCACAATCCAACTGTCATATATACAGACTATTTAAAAAGTCATTTGTGTCCTTCAGTACAGTAGAACATATTCGCAGATATTGCCCTAATACATTTTGAAGATATTTTGAAATAGGCTCCGTTACTCATCCACCACCTGAAACAATAGGTCTTAGGGGTGGATTAGTAGTATATGTATTTTTGGAATACCGTAAATCTGGGGTATTCTCGGACAAGGAACACTTAGATAGTTGAATAATTCTAAGTTCAAGTCATTAATTATTTGTAACTCATAAATAGCCATACTCACTTCAGCGATTATTTTCTGTATTTCCATATATGAAATTCTTCTAAAAGTATTAACATCATTCAACAGTTCTTTAAATTTCTTAAAATAAACATCCTTCCCTATAACTACAATTGCTCCCCCTTTATCTGCTTGCTTTATTATAATAGTATCACAGGTTTGCAATTCTTTTAGAGCTAGGTACTCAGGATATGTTATAGTATATATTTTCTTATTAGCAACATTTCCCTTATAATATAACCGTAGCTCACGTTCAACAATATTGGAAAAGGCTGTTAGAATACAGTAGGTAATACACTGTACTGATTAACATGGAGGTAAGTTACATTGAGAATGGTAGTTCACAGTACCAATTAACAAGGGAGGTGGGTTACACTGGGAATGGTAGTACAGTGCACTAATTAACATGGAGGTGGGTTACAGTGAGAATGGTAGTACACTGCATTGATTAGCATGGAAGTGGGTTACGCTAGGAATGCTGGTACACTGTACTAGTTAACATAGACTTGGGTTACACTGGGAACTGTAGTACACTGTACTAATTAATATGGAGGTGAGTTACACTGGGAATGTTTGCACACTGTACTAATTAGCATGGAAGCGGTTTATACTGGGAGTGGTAGTACACTGTACTGATGAACATGAAGGTGGGTTATGCTGGGAATGGTCGTACCCTAAATTGATTAACATGGAGATGGCTTGCACTAGAAATGCTGGTACACTGTACTAGTTAACATGGATGTCGGTTACACTGGGAACGATAGAACAGAGTACTAATTACCATGGATATGAGTTACACTGGGAATGATAGTAAACTATACTAGTTAACATAGAGGTGGGTTACAGTGGGAATGGTAGTACACTGTACTAATTAACATGAAGGTTGGTTACACTGGGAATGGTAGTTCACTGCACTAGTTAACATGGAGGTGGGTTATGCTGGGAATGGTAGTACACTGTACTAGTTAACATGGAGGTGGGTTTCACTGGGAATGGTAGTGCAGTGTACTGATTAACATGGAGATGGGTTACACTGGGAATGGTAGTACGCTGTACTAATTAACATGGAGGTTGGTTATACTGGGAATGTTAGTTCACTGTACTAGTTAACACGGAGGTGGGTTACACTGGGAATGGTAGCACAGTGTAGCAATTAAAATAGAGGTGGGTATGTTGTAAATGTTGCTATACTGTACTAGTTAACGTGGAGGTTGTTTACACTGGGAATTGTAGTACAATGCACTAATTAACATGGAGGTGTGTTACACTGGGAACAGTGGTACACTGTAGTAGTTAACATGGAGGTGGGTTAGACTGGGAATGTTTGTACACTATACTAATTAACATGGAGGATGGTTACACTGGGAATGGTAGCTCACTGTGCTAGTTGACATGGAGGTGGGTTACACTGGGAATGGTAGTGCACTGTACTAAATAACATGGATGTTGGTAATGCTGGGAATGGTAGTACACTGTAGCAATTAGTATAGAGGTAAGTTTTGCTGGAAATGGTGGTAGACTGTACTAATTAACATGGAGGTTGGTTACACTGGGAATGGGAGTACAGTTTACTAATTAACATGGAGGTGGGTTACACTGTCAAAGGTAGTACACTGTAGTAGTCAACATGGAGGTTGGTTACACTGGGAAAGGTAGTGTTCTATTCTAATTCACATGAAGGTGGGCTGCAATAGAAATGATAATACACTCTACTAATTGTTGTGGGAGTGGCTTGCAATAGTTATGCTAATATTCTACATCAGTTATGGTGGAGGTGGGTTACTTTAGGAATGGTAGTACACTGTACTAATTAACATGGAGGTGGGTTACGCTGGTAATGGTAGTACACTGTACTAATTAACATGACATTGGTTTGCACTAGGTTTGGTAATATTGTGGAAGCATTAATGCTGGGGTGGGTTACTCTAGGTTGAAAACCTATCTCTCTAACCGCCACTTCTCAGTTAATTTAATTTCATGAACGTCTACATTATTGCCTCTGCAGAAAGGTATCCATCATGGACCTCTTCTGGCACCACTCCTCTTTTCTATCTGCATTACAAAACTTTCTTTTGGCTTATCCCATCTACCCCTCCTGCTTTATGCTGATGACATGGTCCTATTCCTCTCCCACCATTCTGTCAGTTCTCTTGAACTGAAACCACGGGCTGATTTGGATGGCAGTTTTCAATTGGTCATTGATAAACAATTACAACTAAAGTCCTCTAAACAAAAGCAATGCCTTTTGGCACTAGGTAAAAGCTCACTTCTATTTCCAGGCATCTAAAAATCCTCAGTCGTCTTAATAAGACTATTGGAAAATGTCAGTTCATTCAAGTACCTAGGGATTTGTTTAGACCCCTTCCTAAATTTCTAACTCCACCTGGGCTACACACACAAAAAAATCAACTCTTTCCTGTTATGAGCTAATAGGATCTTCCCTTTTCTATCCAGACCCTATAGAAATGCCATAGGTAAAGGTATCTGACTGGCTTACCTAGAATATTGTGTCCTGATAGTTGCTGCAGCTTCTAAAAGAAATATATCTACCATTCAGTCTATTTCAAATGCAATTTGCAGATTCATTGCTCTCTGCCAAGAAATGAGCAGGACTGCATAACCATTGAAAAACCTAACATGCTACCTGTGAAACAATGTGTTGACTTTCTACTTGTGTCTCAACTATTTAAACTCAACAAGAATGATACCTTCCTTCCTTCAACCAGCTGTCGATTATACTAGATTTGATGGTATGATAATATAAATTGACGAATGTTGAGTAATATGACCATGGGTTAAACTTGTATGGTGATGTAATGCGAGCAGTTTTGAGTAATGTGAGCATGGATTATATTTGGTATGGTGATATAATGTGGTATGGTGATATAATGTGAGTTGTATTGAGTAATGTTGGCATGGGTTATATTTGGTATGGTGATTTATTCTGAGGAGTATTGAGTAATGTGGCCACAGGTTATACTTGGTATAGTGATATAATCTGAGGAGTATTGAGTAATATGGGCATGGGTTGTACTTGGTATGGTGATACGGTGAGATGAGTATTTAGTAATGTAGGCATGGGGTTGACTTGGTATGGTGATATAATGTGAGTTGTATTGAGTAATGTTGGCATGGGTTATATTTGGTATGGTGATATAATCTGAGGAGTATTGAGTAATATGGGCATGGGTTGTTCTTGGTATGGTAATCTAATGTAACGAGGATTGAGTAATGTTGGCATGGGTTTTACTTGATAAGGTGATATAATGTGATAGGTATTGAGTAATAGGGGCATGGGTTATACAGTGGATATAAAAAGTTGTTTAAACAAGTCTGACCAAGTTAAAGATGTAGAAAAGAAATGGTCCTGACAACTTAACTAAGTCTTCTAAAATTCCTTTGAAATCAAAAACCAGTGTTTATCCAGTGGGGATCACAGGTAGATACACAAAGTAAATGTTTTACTTATCTCGTGCTTCACAACAGAAGTTCAGAAAATGAATAATTAAACAATGAGAATAAAATATGATGATATACCACATATGTGTGTGCACATACACACACACATGCACACATGCACACACACGCCTCACTAATATACAAATAATATAATACAAATGCAGAACAAGATTTCATCTCACCTTAAATAGTCACTTCAGAACTTAAATGTAACAATATTAGGCCTGAGACAGCAGGCTTAACTGTTACAATCTATAATACAATTTGCACAATAAGCATAAATGCAAAAATAAGTCAAGAAAGCTTACAAATCTGAATAACTAAAAATAAACTATTTTGCAAGATTCATGAATGTGAACTGCAAACCACCAGTTTTAAATCAAGAAAATGAAAACCACTGTGTTCTTAATATGTGACTGATTCAGCAGTTAATGCAAAAACTAACAGCCTAAAACAATACGTCTTGAACAACATTTCAAATGCATACCACCTATACGTCAGAAATTGTTGTATCTTTCGGCTTTTTCCTGGTTAGGGGTCGCCACAGCGGAACTCCGGTCTGCTAATGATTGGCAGTAGATTTTTATGTACCGACTTGCCAGGCCTGACGCACAACCTTCAACGAAGGTACGCCCATTCACGCATGTCTCCACACAGAAGACGCTTTAGCTGAGAATCGAACAGGACAACGTCTTACTGTGAGGCGACAACGCTACTGCAGCACTACCACCGCAGCTATTATACGTCAGAAATAACATTTGCAAAATCTACACCTCTAAATCACTGTTGCAATCAAGTAGCCTGTTAAGAAACTAGATTTTGAATTATACATCAAAAGTTGTCAATCACCTGTAAACCAATACCAAAGCAAAGAATTTAAAGACCAATCATCATCTTCTTGATAAGTAATATAGCATTTAAAATAAAAAAAAAACACCTTAAAAAGGTAATCAGACAAATCCATCTTGGTAGAACTTGTCTGAAGTCAGATAGCTACTTCCCTTCTAGTCTGTTTGTTCTAAGCTCTCATAATACCCATAGTTCAAAAATACGGTAATTTCTGTGACTTAACCCAGTTTAAGTCTAAGAACCTAATGAATGCTTCCACAGCAAACATGAGTTTGTGCTGAAGAATTCTGATCTTTACACTTCTTTAGTAACATACTCTAAAGATAAGAACCATTTATTGATCACACTTCATTTGATAACCTGGTTTTTACCAAAAGTTCAGGATGCAACCACTGAAAGTTAAGAACACAAACTTTCTACAGGAACTGTTGAGGTAATTACTTAACAGCAGAATAGACAGGCTGTCTCCTTCTGCTACAAGTCAATGGTAATGTAATGTAATTTAACAGAGCAGGATTAGAATGTAGGAATGTTGCTAGCACAAGGTTTAGAACATCTGAATTAGAGTAAAATGGCAGTGGCAGCAACTTCCTTGACAGACAAACAAGGATGGATTACTCTGGAGACATAATATAGAGGCAAAGAGGCAATAACCCACTCTGCTTAGTTCTTTTTTCTGGTCATACCACTTCTTAAGTACTATACACAGTGAGGGAGGCCATCCCTGGGCTGGAGAAACAAGCTACTGGAAGGGCTCCAGAAGAAAGTCACCATTAGGTGCAGTCAGATATATATTGTGTGTGTGTATGTGTGTGTGTGTGTGTGTGTGTGTGTGTGTGTGTGTGTGTGTGTGTGTGTGTGTGTGTGTGTGTGTGTATGTATATGTATATATATATATATATATATATATATATATGTGTGTGTGTGGGTGTGTGTGTATACATATACAGTGGATATAAAAAGTGTACACACGCCTGTTAAAATGCCATGTTTTTGTGATATAAAAAAATGAGACCACAATAAATAATTTCAAAACTTTTCCCACCTATAATGTGACCTATAACCTGTACAATTCAATTGAAAAACAAACAAATCTGTTAGGGAAAAAATATAAAAAATAAAAAAAAAAACATACAATAAGCTGGTTGCATAAGTGTGCACACCCGTAAACTAATACTTCGTTGACGCACCTTTTACTTTAATTACAACATTCAGTCTTCTTGAGTGGGAGTCTGTCAGCATGGCACATCTTGACTTGGCAATATTTGCCCACTCTTCCTTGCAAAAGCACTCCAATTCTGTCAGATTGCGAGGGTATCTCTTGTGCACAGCCCTCTTCAGGTCATCCCACAGTTTTTCTATTGGATTTAGGTCAGGGCTCTGGCTGGGCCATTCCAAAACTTTAATTGTCTTCTGGTGAAGCCATTCTTTTGTTCATTTGGATGTATGCTTGGGGGTCATTGTCATGTTAAAGGTGAAATTCCTCTTCATCTTCAGCTTTCTAGCAGGCACTTGAAGGCTTTGGGCCAAAAATGACTGGTATTTTGAATTGTTCATAATTCCCTCCACCTTGACTAAAGCCCCAGTTCCATCTGAAGAAAAGCAACCCCAAAGCATGATACTGCCACCACCATGCTTCACTGTGGGGATGGTGTTCTTTTGGTGATATGAAGTGTTGTTTTTGCGCCAAACGTACCTTTTGGAATTGTGGCCAAAAAGTTCAACCTTGGTATCATCAGACAATAACACATTTTCCCACATGCTTTTGGGAGACTGGATGTATTGTTTTGCAAATTTTAGCCGGGCCTGGATGTTTTTCTGTGTAAGAAAAGGCTTCTGTCTTGCAACCCTACCCTACATCCCAGACATATGGAGAATACGGGAGATTGTTGTTACATGTAGTACACAACCAGTACTTGCCAGAAATTCCTGCAGCTTCTTCAGTGTTGCTGTAGGTCTCTTGGCAGCCTCCCTGACCAGTTTTCGTCTTGTCTTTTAATCAGTTTTGGAGGGACGTCAAGTTCTTTGCAATGTCACTGTTGTCCCACATTTTCTCCACTTTTTGATGACTGTCTTCACTGTGTTTCATGGTATATTCAATGCTGTGGGAATTGTTTTGTATCCTTCTCCTGACTGATACCTTTCAACAATGAGATCCTTTTGATGCTTTGTAAGCTCTCTGCGAACCATGGCATTTGCTGTGGCAGGCAACTGAGTAAATGTCAGGAAAATCCTACTAGGACAGTTGAACTTTATTTGGGGTTAATCGGAATCTCTTTAATTGATGGCAGGTGTGTACCCAAGAAGACTTAATGTTGTAATTAAATCAAACGACGCTTCAGCCAAATATTAGTTTATGGGTGTGCACACTTATGCAACCAGCTTATTGTACGTTTTTTATTTTTTATATTTTATATTTTCCCCTAATAGATTTGTTTGTTTTTCAATTGAATTGTACAGGTTATAGGTCACATTAAAGATGGGAACATTTTTAAAATGATTTATTGTGGTCTCATTTTTTATATCACAAAAACCTGGCATTTTAACAGGGGTGTGTACACTTTTTATATGCACTGTACTTGGTATTGTGATATAATGTGAGCAGTATTGAGTAATGTGGGAATGGGTTATACTTGTTAAGGTGATATAATGTGAGCAGTATTGAGTAATGTGGGAATGGGTTATACTTGTTAAGGTGATATAATGTGAGCAGTATTGAGTAATGTGGGAATGGGTGATACTTGTTAAGGTGATGTAATGTGAGCAGTATTGAGTAATGTGGGAATGGGTTATACTTGTTAAGGTGATATAATGTGAGCAGTATTGAGTAATGTGGGAATGGGTGATACTTGTTAAGGTGATATAATGTGTTGAATATTGAGTAATGCTGGCATGGGTTTTACTTGGTATGATGATATAATGTGAGCAGTATTGGGTAATGTTTATATGGGCTATACTTGATATGGTTGTATAATATGAGGAGCATAAAGTAATGTGGACATGGGATATACTTGGTATGGTGGTATAATATCAGGAGCATTGAGTAATGTGGACATTGGTTAAACTTGGTAAGGTGATATAATGTGAGGAGTATTGAGTAATGTGGGCATGGGTTATACTTGGTATGATGATATAATATGAGGAGTATTGAGCTATGTTGGAATGGGTTATACGTGGTATGGTGATATAATGTGAGAAGTATTGAGTAGTGTGGACATGGTGTATACCTGATAAGGTGATGTAATGTTAGGAGTATTGAGTAGTGTAATGGGATGATCCACTGTCAGTAGCTGATATATAACTTGCCAACATCAAAGTAGACAAATCAGATTTATTGAAGAATGCACATGCTGAAAATGAGAATAAGAAAACTTTACCTTGCACTCCATATCGCTCTGCATACATATAGTAAATTTGCAGTCCCACAGCTGTGTGGAAAAGATAAAAAAAAAACCTAAAATAAATGAAAAATAACATGAAAAACTTTTAAGTTTTCTTGCAGTAAACAAATTCCACACCAGGATTTCCTAGTCAGTGTTTCATTTGTTTGTACACAGGGCATAACACTGGCTCTTGTGTCCATTGTGCGAGTTTCCAACACAGAACTGTCAAATAGAGTGTGAAAACATTTCCATGATTGCCTAAATCAGAAAAGGTTATGATGTATGCCGTCTGCCAGATCTTCTGTGGATGTACCACCTATAAACAAAGGCTTGTTCAGGAGAACATGGCAACCTGGCCCCAGGGGAAAGCCTGAGGGTCTTCAAGGCCAAGACACCTCAGGGGAGCAGCTGTGACTCAGCAGAACTCCTCCCTTCCCCTACAGCTCAAATCCAACTCCAAATGAAACTCTTCTACTAGTCCATATGAACCCTTCCCACCCATCCCCTAAAATGTTATGATTATCTGGGACTAGTTAAGAAAAAGTCAATAGATGCTTGTGTCCTTGGAATCCAGAGACAGAACTACAGACTGTTTCATAAAAGAGCCAAGGTTCTCAGGCATCGCTGTAGTATCAAGAAACAACAGGCATCTTATCTATCCAGTATTATGGGAGCTCCTACCAAGGGGGCATAGAGAGAATACCAGAATAGGGAGAAGGCACAGGTTTGTACTTAAGATTATTCCCAGTCCCAGTTAAAGACATCCCTTGTGTATCAGAGTGTAACATGTGTGTGCTCTGTCTTTATGAAGCATGAGGCTGTGCATGCATGTATAAATTCCAGACATGTGCAATCCCTAGTGTCATTTTGTAGAAGCAGCCAGTGAGTGAGCATGTATGATTGCAGCAGTTAGTTTGTATATAAGTTACTTAGTTGTAGTCAGTAAGCCTCTACAATGATGTGTTTGTATAGAGTAAAGCTACTTAAACAGAATCCATGAAGACTTGTTTATTCGTGTAACACAAAAGCGACATGGTGTCAGAACTGGGATGGAAAACAGAAGAACATTTGGATCAATGAGATGTAAAGATGACAGCGAAGGTAAAACCGAGAGAAAACAGTACAAACACAACCAAAGAGAATCAAAGGTAATAAAAAGTAATACAAATTATCGATGCAAAGAGGCAAGAAAATGCATTACAAGGGCACAAACCAAATTATCAGGCAAGTGGAAATTGCAAAAAGTTTGTTAACTAGAGAAAACGTTTAAGGTAAAAGTATTTGATAAGGCGATTGACTTTAAAGTACAAAATGAGTATGTTTAAGACAAAACGAATATGTTTAAGACAAAATGATTATGTTTAAGGCAGAATTGGGCATGTTTAGAGTAAAATGAGCACAAAAAAAGCATGTTGGAAAAAAGGGCTTAAACGAGCAAAAAGAATAGAAAAGTAAAAAAGGAGCACAGTAAGCAAAAGTAAAGCAAGGCGACTGCTTGTGTTTGGGCATAACTATGACTTTATATTGTATCAAGGGTGTAATTAAAGTTATTTGAAGTATCTCAGAATCTGTAAAAGTGCTTAAAGTGTGTGCGTATTACTGTGCCTGTATTTCAAAGAGTTCACTGTGTGCAAAGTGCAACTATCTCGTGTAGTCCAGTCAAAGCACGGTTATTTGAAGAAAGTTCTTGTACTGGGTGTGTCTATTCGCAGAGTGCCACCATTACAGAGTGCTTCTTGTACTGTAAGGAGTTGCCTAGCAAGGTACTGCCATTTTGGGGACATTTCAGTGTATCGCATGTGGTCATTTGCAAAGTGCAGATACTTCAAAAGACATTGAATTTGGACAACAGAAGTTGATTTATTAACATTGTACAGTTGATTGATATGTTCCTTGCTTTGAAAAAAAAGGTGTTTCTTACAAAAGATTACAGGAGTATTACAGTGCTCGTGAATTGCTCAGTTACATCATAAAGTTCTCGAATATTTCTTAAAGTTATGACTTTGACAAATGATGGAGCATGACTATAGCATTCCTACCTTTATAGTTCCAAGTGACTACTTTAGCATTTTCACCTTTACCAATTTTGAAGCAAATGCTTTTAGCATTTCTGCCTTTACAGATTCCGTAAGCATAGTGAGTGATGATTTATAACTTTAGCATTTTTGCCTTTACCAATTCCAAAAGTAAATGATTCAGCTTTTCCGCCTTTATCAATCAAAGATTTCATAAAGCATCGCAAAAGACCAAGAAATTATTCCGCAAAGTTCTGTAACATATCGAAAAGTTTAAAAAACTGCTCCGAAAAGTTTCATAAACCACTGATAGCTCTAAAAGGCTATTTCGCAAAGCACAGTAAAGCACTGAGAACTCTCAAAAGCTATTTTGTAAAGTGCAGTAAAGCATCAAGAAATCTAAAAAGCTATTTCGCAAGTACTGTAAAGCATCGAGAAAATTATTTTGCAAAGTGCAATAAGGCATCGAGAAGCCCAAGAAGTTTATTTCGCAAAGACCAGTTATTTGAAAGTACTACGAGGTTGTTCATTCGCACAATTCTGATAAGCTCAAAGAGAGAAAATATAAGTACAGAGCACAAAAGCGTTGAACAAGCTGTGTTTATGCCAATTACTTATGCACATGTGTGTGTGTGTGTGTGTGTGTGTGTGTGTGTGTGTGTGTGTGTGTGTGTGTGTGTGTGTGTGTGTGTATTTGTACGTATTTGCAAGACTCTTCGGTGGTATGTGTTAAAATGGCAGACGGATTTCAAAAATCTCAACCACTTGTATTTGATCAGAATATTGCAGAGAACTGGAGAATATTTGAGCAAGAGTATGACATTTTTATACAAGTAGCTTATGCAGATAAAGAGGCACATGCCAAGGCATTTATTTTGCTAAATCTAGCAGGCTTAGAGGCCATGGAAAGAGAACGTTCATTTGTATATGCACCAACAGTGTATGAAGGTGAAGGTGCAGACCACCATATTGTTGTGCAAGCTGAATCAAGGGAAGACTCTGAGTGTTTGAAGTATAAGTTCAGAGAACTGTGTAACCCCCAGACGAATATTACATTAGGGAGGCATTTGTTTTACACAAGAGAGCAGAAACCTGGGTAAACGTTTACAGCTTAAATAACTGACTTGAGAAGCAAAGCTAAAATGCGTCGGTTTGGTGATATGAAAGATGAGCTGATAAAAGGACAGACTTGTGTCTGGTATTAATAGTGGTGCAGTGAAAAAGATTTTGCTTTGTGACAGTGATTTGACATTAAGCAAAGCAATACAGATTTGTCAGCTCCATGAGGTGACAGAAAGACATGCGAACATACTTGTGAGTGACAAAAGCATGGTGTCAGTAAGCTCCAGAGCAAACGTAGATAGTATGCAACATGTGGCAAGCAGAAACAGGCCTAAGCAAAGGGCAGCCACAGGATTTCCAAAGAAGGCACGAAGTTTTCCAGAAAGTTCCAGAAAAAGTGCAACCTCCACCGCCAGTTAAGTGCAACACAAATGTGAGTCAACAAAACCCAAGTCTAGTTTTATTGTTAACTGTTGCAATTGTACTGCAAATCATGAGCCTAAAAGAAAGAAGTGTTTAGCATATGGTCAGCAATGCCACACGTGTAAAAAAATGGAACCATTTCCAGACGTTTTGCAAATCAAGTAAGCCTCAGTTGTAAGGAAAGGTCACACAAAGAAGCAAGTTGATCAAGTAGAGCTTAAACAGTCAGCTTTCTATGTGGATGGTGTCTCAGTACTTGGAGAAAGAGTTGATGCAGTAAACTTATTAACAAGGAATGAAGTGTTTTGTACTATTCAGATCAATGGAAAATCCACAGAGCACAAAGTAGACAATGGGTCAAAGTGTAATGTTATATCAGCAGACACATTTGCAAAAGTGAGAACTAAGGAACAACTCAATGTGATCAGCAGTGCGAGTCTTGTTACATATGGTAGTGAAGAAATTCAAACCGAGGGTTCAGTAATACTTTCATGTTATTTGGCTAAGAACTGTTACAACTTATTATTCTACATAGTCCGATGACCAGTGCAATCTTTACTAGGTCTCAAAGACAGTTTGAGGATCAATCTGCTTTCTTTTGCCAAAGAAGTTCATCATGCGAGTGCAGTTCCGAGTTCAAGTTTTTCTGAAGCCATTTTCTCAAGAGTATGCTGATGCTTTCGATGATAAGTTGGGCAAACTTCCAGTTGTGTATTCCATGAAGTTGGATCCCGAGGTCACTCCAGTAGTCAGTCCAGCAAGAAAAGTTCCAATAGCAATGCAAAATAAAGTCAAAGCTCAGTTGGACAAGATGGTGCAGCAAGATGTGGTTTGTCCAGTCACAGAACCAACTGAATGGCTGTCGTTCATGGTAGCCACTCATAAGAAAGGCTCAGACAAAATCAGATTATGCCTTGATCCTAGAGATATGAACAAAGCATTAAAAGATATCATCCAATGCTTACAGTTGAGGAAGTTACAGCTCTAATACTGAATGCCACTGTATTTTCTGTTTTGGATGAAAATATTTCATTTTGGCAAGTGATGCTTGATCGCAAATCCTCATTTCTAACTACTTTTGGTGCTCCATTTGGCAGATACAGATTCTTAACGATGCCATTTGGAATAAATTCTGCAAGTGAAGTCTTCCAGTGTGCAATGGAACAAATTTTTTCAGGCTATCGTTGTGCCATAATAGCAGACAGTCTCTTAGTTGGAGGCAATAGCGAAGCAGAGCATGACAGAAACCTCAAGAAAGTTCTAGACAGAGCACATGAAGTAAATTTGAAGCTCAGTCCTCTCAAGTGCAAATTCAGACTCCCAGAAGTAAACTATGTTGGACATTTCTTTAAAAGTTCAGGCTTAAGACCTAACACAATCAACCAATCAGCTATTTTAGATATGTCAACACCAGATAATGTGCAAAGTTTACAGCATTTTCTGGGCATGGTCAATTATTTAGGCAAGTTTATACCAGATTTCAGTGAACTGACAGCACCTTGAGAGAGCTAACACGCAAAAGTGTTGTATGGTCATGTTTGCAACATCATCAAAAGACGTTTGATGAACTTAAGCAGAAAATTGCTACCCTACCTACATTAAGGTATTGTGATGTGAATAAACCAGTTGCTATTTCCTGTGATGCTTCAAATTTTGGTCTAGGCGCAGTTATTCTTCAAGAGGGCAGACCAGTAGCGTATGCATCTAGGACACTTTCTCAAAGTGAGATGCATTATGCTCAAATCGAGAAAGAGCTTTTGATGATAGTTTTCGCATGTTCCAAGTTTCACGATTATATTTATGGTCGAACTATTCAGATTGAAACATATCATCAGCCTCTAATCACCATTCTAAAGAAGCCTATGCATTCCACTCCAGCGAGATCACAAAGAATGATGCTCAAACTGCAAAAGTACAATTTCAAAATGGTCTACACTAAAGGCAAGTTGCTCTATCAGGCTGATACCTTATCCAGATCACCTAGAAGTACAACAGAACAGCTTGATGCTGAAACATTTTACTTTAATGTAATGTCAGTGCATAATTTTTTCACCGTTAGACTTGATGATTTGAGAGATCACACTATGACTGATCAAATTTCACAAAAGCTTAACCACTACATCAATGTCGGATGGCCATAAAAGCAATCCTGAATATCATCTGAGGTGCAATCGTATTTTCCTTACAGAGATAAATTGTTGATAGAAGATGGCATTATTTTCAAAGGTCCTAAAATTGTTGTCCCTGCTTCCTTACAGCAAGAATATATTTAGATTTTGCATCATGGTCACCCAGGTTTATTATCCACTAAAAGAAAGCAAGAAAACTAGTATTTTGACCTTCATTATCAAAAGACATTGATAGAATTTTTTCTTCTTGTTCAGTGTGTAGTAGTTCCAGAGTGCATTTGCAAAGAGAACTGCTTTAGCTAAATCCAATACCTGAATTACCTTGGTCTACTGTCGCAACTGATATCTTTGAGTGGAACAATCAACACTATTTCGTGTTGGTAGACTCTTACTCGAACTGGTTTGAAAATGATCTGCTACCAAATTTAACCTCAACAGTTATCACTAAGTTAAAACGTCATTTCTCAGTTCATGGCAGTCCACACAAACTTTATTCTGACAATGGTAATCAATTTACTAGCCTGTTGTTTCAGAAATTTGCAAGAGAACGGAACTTTGTACATGTCACTAGTAGTCCTGAATATCCTCAATCCAGTGGTCTAGCTGAATGAACAGCACAGACTGCAAAGTAGTTACTTGAAAATCAAAATGTGACAATACCGATGTATTCTTGAATCTGCTTAATCTCAGAAACATACCTTGTGATGATATTCTTGGCTCACCTGCTCAAAGACTACTTTCCAGACAAACTAGAACTACGCTGCCTATTTCATCAAGTTTGTTCCAGCCTAACTCTAACAACAATAAAACCATCAAGGCTCAATTATTGAAGACGTGTAATATCTAGAAGTCTAGTTATGACAGATTGAGCAGATTACTTTGTTTGTTGAGGGAAGGAGAGACGGTACAAATTCAGACAGCGAAAGGTTTTGATCGAATAGGACAGATTACAGGCATCTGTGGCAAGCCGAGATCCTGTTTGGTAAGCTCTGAGGGTGTGGAGTACAGGAGGAATCGCATAAATCTTCTTCCTGTACCAGAATCATCATCATTGCAATTACAACATTGTATCTGTGATGCAAACTAAATCAAAGAATAAGTCAGATTTTGTTTCCAGACCAGAATGTGTTCAAAAGTCTGATTCTGTTCCAGAAAGTAAATCGAACTTTCCACAGGTCAACCATTTTGCAGATACTGTCCCAGTTGCTAAATCTGATTCCCAGTTTTATGCCACACGATTTGGATGAGTTTCTAAACCTAGTGTGAAATACACAGCAACATGGGCTTGATTGTATACATCTGTGTACTTAGGATTGTATAATGCATGTCTTTAGATTATCTATGATTTCTGCATGCTAAATATCTCATGACAAATTGCATGATCTATTTCTCAAAGAGGGAGGATGTAGATTAGAGTGTAACAAGTGTGTGTGGTCTGTCTTTAAGAAGCATGCAAGGCTGTGCATGCATGTATAAATTCCAGACACGTGCAATCCCTAGTGCTGTTTTGTAGAAGCAGCCAGCGAGTGAGCATGTATGATCGCAGCAGTTAGTCTGTATATAAATTACTTAGTCATAGTCAATAAGCCTTTATAGTGATGTGTTTGTAAGAGTGCCAAAGTTCAGAATGCTAACCTTGCAGTCCTACTACCTGTCCTCTTCTGTCAAGCTATCATGGTTACCCTGGACCACATTGATGCTTATTTCCGCATACACATAGCCAGGACACGGGTGGTACCTGAGATTAATATAGTAGGGGGGCCCATTACCAGTTTACATATTTGCTATTTGGCTTGTCTGCTGCATCCAGGGTGTTTACACAGTATGTTGCTGCAAAGATTGCATATTGTAGGACCCAGGGCATTCTCATGTACCCTTACCTGAATAATTGTCTCATTTAGGACACACTCAGGCAGAGACACAGTCTGCCCTGCAGTTTACTCTGGCCTATTTCCAAACTCTGGGACTCTTTCTTTTTCACTACAGCTAACTCCATCCCAAAATGCCCAGGTCCTGGGAGCCCCTTTTGGACACAACCAGTCAACGACATTCCTCCTAACATATAGGGTGCAGTTTCTGACCACTTTCTTCCTTTCCATAAAACAGCAGAAACATATTATAGCCAGAGAATGCCTCAGGACTCTGGGCTTTATGGGTTCTACAAAATGCAGGGTACCTGCAGCAGAACTCAGAGGGAAAAGCATGTCGGTAACAAAGGATGGCTGTAGGTGTAACAGCATTCAGACAGATATTGCAGTAGAACTCAGGAAAAAGCATATCAGTAACAAAGGATGGCTGTAGTTATAACAGCATTCAGACAGGTATTGAAATCAGACAGATACGACAGCAGTCACATACCACATCAACTAGCGGGGGGAGTGTACATTATCCACCCTTTCCTTTTGTGTCATCTAGCCACAGACACTTGGTAACTGGCCTAAGAGTCAGGTGTGACCCTCAAGGCATCTTTCATCCAGTTCTAAGAATGCGCATTGTTAGACTAGTTGAGTAGAACATAAGCAGGCCATAATGAATGGATGCAGCATATTTGTGGACCTTGTCTACAGGTGGGGTGTACCTGAGATAAACATTTTAGCTTTTCCAGAAACAAGGTTGAAAAAATATTGCAGCAGGAATCCAATCTCAGGAGCCTGGGCAATAGATGCCTTCTCAACCAGCTTGGCTGTTGAAAATTGGAAATGGGTTTTAGTATACATTATTTATTTATTTAAGTATTTAAATAACGATTGGATTAGTAATGAGTTACACCAGGTACAGAATGTGTACTGTGGGTGCACTAAGTACAAGACTACTGGAGGAATTATAATTAGTTACATTAAGTTTGGCACCACATTAAGCATAGGTTACTTCAGGTATAGTAATGAGTATTGTCATTACTCTTGTACTTAGTGTACCGACACTACTCAGTACTACAATGGGTGTAGTAGTGAGTATTGTCGGTACACTAAGTAAGAGAGTAATGAAGATTACATTATGTATGGTACCACATTAAGCATAGGATACCTTAGGTTTAGTAATGAATATTGTCATTCTTATACTTAGTTTACCGACAGTACTCATTACTACATCGGGTGTAGTAGTGAGTATTGTCAGTACGCTAAATATGACAGTAAGGAAAGAATAATTAGTTACAGTACATATGATCCTAGGCAGAGGATACCTTGGGTTTAGTAATGAATGCTGTTGGTACACTAAGTATGAGAGTAATGAAAAATGGTAATGAGTTGCATTATGTATGGTACTACATTAGGCCTAAATTACCCTTGGTATAGTAATGTGTGTTGTGAGTACACAAAGTGTGAGAGTAATGTACGACTAAAAGTGTGTTATAGTGTGTATGGTGCAATATTGGGCATACTTTACCATGGCCATTGTAGTGAGTATTGTGAGTACAATAAGTAAGACAGTAATATGACTAGTAATAGGTTCATAGGTTCATAGGTTCATACTAGGCTATCTGCCCTAGGGCATTTATAAGCCTAGCCAGAATGTGTTTGGCTTTCGCCACCCATTTTAAATTTATTTTGCTATGCCCTTTTTCGAGGTTAGTATACTGTGCCTCTGTCTAACAGTGACACAGAAGTGATACCCAGGGTAAACCTATGATCTCCCATCCACTCATCAAGATTCCTCTTGAAGAGAGTCAATGAGGCACCCTGCCTACCCTGGACTGGGATTTTATTCCAGAGTGAAGGGAGCCTCTGGGTTATGAATCTGTCCCTCCAGCATGTCCTATTTATTTCAGTGCTGAGGTTCAAGTCTCTTGAGCGCGTAGCTCGATGGGATTTGGATTTTCTGAGGTCCAGCATGTCCATTAATTCCGGGTTGGACATGGCTTTATACGTCAGGCACAGATTGCCTCTGAACAGGCGGTATGCCACTGAGTAGAGCTGGAGTTTCTTTAACCGGATATCTGTTTGAGCCCTTTGATCCTCTTGGTGAGGTACTTTTGGGGTCTTTCCAGTTGCTGCAGGTGTCTGGTAAGGTACATCCCAAAAGGGGCATTGTACTCAATTATGGGCCTGATGAGGGATGAGTAAAGAGGCACGATGACCTCCCCTGATCTAGATGTGAATCCCTTCATGATTAGGTGGGCTATATAAAATGTTTTTCTAACCACTTTGGCCACGTGGTTGTCAAATGAGAAATTGCTATCAACTGGGGTCCCCAGGTCCCTAATTACCTCTTCTGTACTTAATGGATTACCACCTATGTGGTAATTTGTGGGCACTTTGTTTTTGCCAAAGGGGATGACTATACACTTTTTGGCATTTAGCTTGAGGCCATGGCTCTGGCACCAGTTGTCTGTTTCTACGAGGCCCTTTTGGAGGATGCTTGTGTCGGCTGGAGAGTCGATTATGGTGCCCAGTTTGCAGTCATCTGCGAACTTGGTCAGCCACAGTCCTTCCGTGTTGGCCTGTACCTCCGAGAAATATATACTGAACAAGAGAGGTCCCAGGACTGAGCCTTGTGGGACACCACTTGTAACTGGTTTGAAGTCTGACATGGCTCCAGCAATTCTAACCATGTGGGTTCTGTCCTTGAGCCAGTTTGCAATCCATCTAGTGACATAGGGGTTTATATTTAAGCTGGTGAGCTTATCTATAATGCCCAAGTGGGGTATTGTATCGAAGGCTTTTGCGAGGTCCAGGTAGGCTGTGTGGACCACCTTCCCTCACAATGGCCGTGGTGACTGTTACAAAGAAATCAACCAGGTTTAAGAGGCAGGATCTGCCCTTAACAAAGCCGAACTGGGTAGGATCCAGTGTCTGTAGGCCCCAATATCTTTATTTATGAGGTCCATGATGATCCTTTCCATAGCTTTGCAGACCAAGCTAGTCAGGCTTATGGGGCGATAGTTTCCAGGATCTGTTGAGGCACCACCTTTATGGAGAGGGACCACTGTTGCTGTACGCCACTCTTTGGGCACATATCCTGTAGTAAGGCTGAGATTGAACAGTAGTTTTATGTTTGGGTTTAGCTCTTCTTGGAGTTCATGTAGGACGCAGCCCGGGACACCATCTGGTCCCATTGATGCTGTGTTTTTTCCTTTGGAGAGGGTGGCTCTTACCTGAGCATCTGAGATGTCACGGGCAGCACTCTGCTGGGATAGATATTTGCCCTTTGGTGGGGAGGGGTGAGAAGTTTGCTGAACCTGTCAGCTAGGATGTTGGCAATGTCTGTGGGTTCAGTGTATTTTTTGTCATTTTGGACTAATTCTGAGCATGTCTGGGAATTACCACCCAGGTTCTTAACATAACTAAAGAAAGCCTTGTGATTATCCTTAGTGTCCTGTGCAATTTTTCTCTCGAAGCTGGCCTTAGACAATTTTATGAGTGCCCGTAGTTTTTTGCTAATACTGATCAGTGATGCCTTCCCTTTTTGGGATTTTGCTCTATCATTTAGTAGCTTCCTCCTTCTATTGTATAGTTTGTTTATGGCTGGGGTCCACCAGACAGGACGTCTGCCTTTGGACGATTGGGTCTTGCTTTTATTTGGGATCGCATGATCCATGCATTCCTGAAGGTGTTCATAGAATGCGTTTATAAAGGATTCTGCGGTCTGGGCGTATTTTCCACAGGCCCGGGGGCTTTGAAGGATTCCACCTCGGTTTTGAGGAGTGTAAAATTTGCTTTAGAGAAGTTTTTCACTGTGGTTTTCTGGGCAGGGGGTGGGGTCGGGATGTGAATATCCAGTGAGATTAGTTTATGGTCTGATCTTACCAGTGAGGGATACACTTCTGGTCTGGAGCATAGAGTCCCCATGTTGGTGATGATCAGGTCCAGTATGTTTTCCCCTCTTGTGGGAGTGGTAACAAGTTGTTCCATAGCATTCGAGTTTATAAATTCTAGGAACATTTGGGCTAGGGTGTTGGAGCTAGAGTAATGCTCCCAGTCTATGTTTGGGTAGTTGAAGTCGCCCAATATAATGGTGTTTGGAGAGACCTTCATATTTTCCAGTGTTCTCAGGAAGGCCGAGTGGGGTTCCTGGGTTTGGGAGGGTGGTCTGTAGCAGGCTATAAACTGGAAGGCAGTTTTACCCACTGTTAGTTGCACATGGATAGTCTCTGATGCTTCGTGCTTTGCCACCAACCTGGAGGTGTGGGTATCTTTGATGAATATCGATACTCCCCCTCCTTTTGTGGTTCGGTCCAAGTTTTGGGGCCGAAAAGCATGGTATGAGGTATAACCTGGTAGTGCTGGGGTGCTCTCGAGCCCTGAACCAGGTTTCTGTTACTGCACAGATATCGATGTTCTACTTGCTAAGGAGAGTTTCGAGTGCGTGCATCTTGAGGTTTAGACTTCTGGCGTTGAGTAGCATTACTCTTAGTTTCTTATCCCTTGTGATACCTATGGAGGTGGGTTTGTCTTTTGAGCCTTGCCTAAAAAAGGCACTATGGGGTAGCAAGAGCCTTTGCCAATATCCAAAGCCCAGGGTGACAGGTGCAAGCCGTCCCTAGTGAAGCATCGTGGCTTGTCGAGCATATCATCCCAAGCTGACAGGCATTGGATCCCCTTTGAATGACACCAGTACTTAAGCCAATTGTTGAAATTGATCATCTTGTCTTCATATTGTGGCATCATTCTTGGTGAGGGTAAGATGCTACTCAAGGTCAGCGTCATACCGGCCTGGGCTACATGCTCAAAGAGCTCCTTTATGTCTCTTTTCATGTAGTCCAGGGAGGTATGTCTCAGATCATTCACACCAGCATGGACAATGACTGAGTCATATTTGTACTTGCCTTGGAGTGACCTGAGTGCTTGCGTTATGTGACAGATCCTAGCGCCCGACAGGCTGCTCACCATGACCCTCTCCTTGTTCAGCCTGGTGAGCGGGACGTCAGTGTGCCTGACGATAGAGTCACCTATTACAAGTGTATCAGGTGTGTTGTTTAGTCTTAAGGGCTGTGACTGTTCGGCACACTAGCTTTGTGAGATATGTGTTGCACGTGTTTTGTTTTGGGGTAGCGGTTGCTTGGGTGTCTGCTTTGGAGGTCTCTGCTGCTTAGGCAGATCTTTATTTAGAGCCTCCGAGTATGTTTTTGTGTGATTATGTGTTTGGTTTGCTGTCGTGTTACAGTATGTGTGGTACTACATTAGGCATAAGTTTCCCTGGGAGAAGCAGGATTCCTAGCACCACCCCCAGTTTGAATTAAAAAAAATAAATCAAAGAAGGGAGGGAATAAATACTGGTGATGTTTCTGGCGGGGGAGGGGAACATCAAAGATTATCAAATGGAGACTTTAGAAGAAAAATAGTACTTTATCTGGAAGAAATACTAGTTATTTTTTAAATTAAAAATGTGCAGATGTGATAATGGGTAGAAAAGAAGCATGCGTGGAAGGCCACACAGGAAGGGTGGGATTGAGGAGCTGAAGGCCGGGATTGAGGAGCTGAAGGCCAGCTGTCCAGTACCAGGGATACTGTAAATATGAACTCTGGTGGAAGCCTAATGTAGAGAAACAGGTGGGAAATACTTTCACTACAGTGAAGACAGTCTGAAAGGGCCAAATGTAGGAACATGCTTGAAGGAAGCTAATTTGCAATAGTGCACAGGTTACCTTGGATAAAATTCAGTAGTTACAGCTGGGACCACAAGTTGATGGGGCAGCCATCTTTATCTATGACTATTTTTTCTCCATCTTTAATGAGATGCAGCCTCCTCACTTTCCAGTCTGAATACTACTGGTTGTCACCTGGTTTTAGGTAAGAACGAGCATCTTTGTGTATTGCACATGCCTTTCAACACAGTGTGAATCTTCCTTATTTGGAGATATAACAGAGTAGTCAACTGGCAATATAAATGCTGAAGTCATTTTGCTACAGCATTCAGTGCCATAAATCCCACATAGCCGGAGGTGACATTACTCTTAAGTTTCAGTACTCTTTTCTTCCTGTTTAACATGATCCTTCCACATCACATCTCCCTAACATGATCTTGTGCTTCCATATTGTGTTCCCCCATCTCTTGTGGGTGTAGAGCGAAGAGCTCTGCCTCCTTTAATCTGTGGTTCTGTCTCCTCCCCTACATCCCATGCTCCATTCTGGCCTCTGGACTCCTTCTGGCAACCCTTTCATGGTACATCCAACAAAGCTGCATATTGTACTTGTGGAGAGGCCTGAACAGGGCAAAGTAGAGTGGAGACTTTTTACTTATAGAGTCTATCCCTCTGAGAATGCTTTACTTATAGAGTCTATCCCTCTGAGAATGCACCCTTGCATTCTCTTTTCTGCAGCTGCTTCTGCTGCCCTCTTGCTTTGCTCTTGATAGCCCATTCCAGGTGCGAAAAATCCTGTCACATTGCCCCAACTGGTGTTTCAGACCAGGGTTATTATGACCCAAGTACAGTACTTTGCATTTGCCTGCCACCTTTCTGCCCACTGGTTCAGTCTTTTCATGCCCTCCATTAGACTTTTTGCCTCTCTTCAACTACTGCCTCCTACCTTTGATCAATGAAGAGGTTGATCCTGTTGTGTTTTCATTCAGATGTGTAATTTAGAGCACATTCCATGGATGTGACCTACAGTACACGTGGCGTGGCTGTGTTCTTCAGTAGATATGGTGTGGCTGTGTCACTTAGTGCACATTCTGTGGATGATATCCCACAGTAAACATGCTGTGGCTGTGCCCCACAAAATGCATGCTGTGGCTGTGTCCCTCTGTTGAATATCACAGACTTTTTTAGATAATGGCCAAATTGTCATTCATTTCTAAAATTAGTAAAAATCGGTAATTAATATGCTTCTAGTGTAATGATGTAGATCACTATACTGAGAAAAATGAGGCATTAATATTTCTGTTCTCTTTGATACTGATTTGATGATGCTTAATTTATCTTACCATATTATCTTCCATGCTATATTTGAACCTTAAAATAATGCTAAAAAGTAATGCTCAGAGGTTGCATATAATGTCAGATAGTGTGGGAGTAGGTTAAAGAAATGCAGTGAGTAGTGAGTTATGTCAGGGAATGTATGAGTCAGCTCCATAGCATTTGCAAGGCTTATCATCCTGAAGTAAGGAGATAGGAAACATAAAGGGTACTGATTTTGCCCTAATGGCCTAAGCACCCCAGCTGTAATTAAATACCACAATGGCATGGACAGATTAGTGCTTATTACTGCTATACATTCGTGTTTCTTTTTTTTTTTTGCTACAGAATGTAAATGAAAGGCAGAGATGTACAGTCATGTCCAGCTGCACATTGATGGGCATTCTTACACTGTCCCAGTACTAGGGCCAAGTGGAGTGCATCTTACAGATGGTGTACATTTTAAATATTTGTTGTTTAAATAAGTGCTATTATTTATATGGAGGAGGAAGGGAGGAATGCAGCTTTGAAAATGTGTGGATGGGAAATGTAAACCCAAAAGTCATGAATCATCTTCTAAAGCAGTTGTACATTTAAACAATGATGCCAGGCTTTTAACATACAGATGTACGCATTCTTTTTAAGCCAGGAGGAGCTTAGGTTTTAGTTAGTAAAACTGAAGAAGAAACGTTTTAGGATTAGTTGGAAAAAAAATAGTAAGCAAGGTAGTTATTTTTGGGATGTTTTTTTCCTGATAGCTTATCTGTGAAAATTCTCAAATGGAATGCCCCCAGAGTTGTAACTTACAGTGAGATTGTGAGTGTGCGGTTGATTTACATGCATAGCAATTGCTTTCTTAGAAGTCGAATTAATGAAAGTAACAGTGCTTTGTGTTTGCTCCACTGTTTTCAGCCCTTCAGAAGAAAGTAGGAAGAGTTGTAAGGAAAAAGAAATGTACCTAGCCAGGTGTATTATATAAGTTGGTTATAGATACCAGAGTACAGACGATTGCAGAAACAAAATATGTGCTTCCAAGACCATCTGTTTTTCAGGCTCACGCTTTCACATTTGAAATTGGTATTTAAAGGTATCATCATTAGATATAAGCTGTGTAAAAGTTTCTTTGAAAATACTGCCAGCAAGAAAATGTCTGTTTAGGTTTATAGGCAGTCTTTTAGGCTACAGATGACAACTTTTCTGTCAGATTATGTTTGTTTTAATCCCACATTTTGTCCATGTTAAATTGTAAAGGATTTTGTTGGCTTCTAAAATATCTTTGCAACTTTTGTTTTCCATTTATTATTAGCTTTTCTTTCAACTTTCAAACATAGAATAGCCAGATGAAGTTTTAAGTGAGCTTATTAAAAATATGTCAGGATGTACAAATTAGGTAACTTTGTTTTGTACAGCACTGGCGTCCTGAATTAACTGATTCTCTAAGAGATTCTGCCTAGGCCACAAAATAAAAAAAAGTGCTCTTTTTAAGGAAGGAATCAATCTGTTTCAGTTACAGGTTGGAAAAGTGGCCTAGGACTCGTGACATAAGCAAAGTGACCCAGGACTCTTGACATATTTTTAGTGTAGATGTTAAGTTCTGAATGATAACATGAGTAGAGGGGAGCATCATTTCAGAAAAGATTTACATACTGGACTTTAGAAAAGACGAGTAGTTAGGCTGGTAGTTAAGCTACTTCCATTTTCTTTTAAGATTGCTGTGTAAATGGGGTTAATCCTAGTTGATTGGTACAACCAAGCTTGTAACTAGCACAGCTGTAGCTCTATTATGTATAGGGGTGTGTGAGTGTTTAGGCATGCAAGTGCGTGTGTGTGTGTGTGTGTGTGTGTGTGTGTGTGTGTGTGTGTGTGTGTCTGTCTGTGAGTGAGTGAGCACATGCACAGACGCGTGTGTGCACATGCACTAGTGTTTGTGTGTGTGTGTGTGTGTGTGTGTGTGTGTGTGTGTGTGTGTGTATTTTGTATGCATGTATATAGAGATACACACACAATACGTATATATATATATATATATATATATATATATATATATATATATATATATATATATATATATATATATATATATATATATATATATATATATATATATTTATATATATATATCTACACATATGGGTCTATTTCTAAATTTCAAGCTTTCACAAGTTCGAATTTCTTATGGTCTAAGCCATAAGCTCAAACATGTGAAAGTTCGAAATTTAAATAAAAAAGAATTAAAAAAAAATGTTTTTTACATTTTTGCAGGGGAGGGGGCCTTGCACCCTCCACCCCTCCTGTTAATTAAATATACCAACACTGAGATTGCACTACATCTAGGAAAATGGTAAATATACTGTTCCATGCTGTACGTCAATCTCCATTTAAACGGTTCAAACTTTCACAAGTCCGATCTTATGGTTTCAACCATAAGAAATTAAAACTTGTGAAAGTTCAAAGTTTAGAAGTACACATATATATTGGTTCATAGGTTCATAGGTGTCTACTAGGCTAATGGCCCTGGAGCCTTTATAAGCCTAGCCCATAGGACTACCCTGGCATCATGCCACCCAACCTTAGTTCTCAGTGCCTCTGTCGAGTAGAGCCACTGGAGTGATCCCCGGGGTGAATTTTCTATTTCCCATCCACTCATCAAGATTTCTCTTGAAGAGGGCCAGTGAGGCGCTTTGTTTGACATGTATGGGAAGTCTATTCCATAGCATGGGCAGTCTCTGGGTTATGAACCTGTCCCTCCAGCTTGTTCTGTTGATTGTGGTAATGAGATTGAGGTCTCTGGAGCGTGTGGTGCGGAGGGATTGGGATTTCTTTAGATGTAGCATTTCTAACAGAGCTGGGTCAGACATGGCTTTGTAAGTGAAGCAGATTGCCTCCAAGTAGGAGAAATGAGACAGAGAATAGTTGGAGTTTTTTGAGTCTGTCCATATAGGAAAGTGTTTAAGGCCTAGGATCCTCTTTGTGAGGTACTTTTATGGCCTCTCCAGTTGTTGCAGGTGTCTAGTGAGGTACATGCCAAATGGAGCATTGTACTGGATGATTGGCTTAATGAGGGAAGATTAGATGGAGACAATGACCTTTTTCTTCCTGGATGCAAAACCCTTAGTAATGAGATGTGCCACATAGAAGGACTTTCTGACCACAGTGGCAATCTGTTGTAGAGGTTGCTATCAACCTGTGTTCCCAGATCTCTTATAACTCCTTCTGTGTTCAGTGGACTATCATCAATGTGGTAATTCATGGGAACCAGGTTTTTCCCAAAGGGGATGACAACACATTTTTTGGCATTGAGCTTAAGGCCATGTTTCTGACACCAGTCGTTGGTCTCAGTGAGGCCTTTCTGCAGGATGTCAGCATCACTTGGGGAGTTAATAATAGCTCCCAACTTGCAATCATCTGCAAACTTTGACAGCCAGAGTCCCTTTGTGTTGGCGTGGACTTCAGAGAAATAGGTAGCAAACAGGAGAGGACCCAGGAGTGAGCCCTGTGGGACTCCACTTGTGACAGGTCGGTAGTCTGACTTGGAGTCAGTTACTTTCACACAGTAGGTTCTATCTGTGAGCCAGTTTGCAACCCACCTAGTGATATAGGGGTTGATGCCTAGTTTAGTGAGTTTTTCTATGATTCCTGAGTGGGGAATGGTATCATAGGCCTTGGTCAGATCAAGGTAGGCTGTATGAACCACCTTGCCTTCATCCACAGCTCTGGTGACTAACTCAAAGAAGTTAACCAGGTTGAGCAGACATGATATACCCTTCACAAAACCAAACTGTGTGGGATCCAAAGTGTGGAGATTCCCTATGTCTTTGTTTATTAGCTTTGCATATCAGACTCGTCTGATTAATGGGGCGAGGGTTCCCAGGGTCTGTAGTCGCTCTTCATTTGTGGAGAGGGATGACTAGCAGTGCACCATTCGGTAGGGATAAAGCCTGAGATGAGGCTGTGATTAAACAGGGCATGCAGGTGAGGTGCCAGTTCACTCTGTAGTTCATGTAGAACACAGCCAGGGATATTGTCAGGCCCCATAGAACCTGTGTGCTTGGCCTTGGACAGTGCTGTTTTAACCTGTGCAGCAGTAATACTGGGTGCCTGGCAATCTGCTGGTATTGTGATTGGTCCTTTGGGGGGGTAAAGTTGGCACTGAATCTGTCGGCCAGTGTATTGGCAATATCTGTTGGCTCAGTATAGGAGGTACCATTGTGCAGTAGCTCAGAGAAAATCTGGGTATTGTTGTGGAGATTCTTTACATAACTATAGAAGGCCTTGTGGTTGTCTTTACTATCTGCTGCAATTCTGTTTTTGTAGCTAGCTTTAGAGGATTTGATGAGGGATCTCATCTTTTTGTTGAGGCTGATGAAGGAGTTTTTCTAGTCTTGGGACTTCACCTTATTCCACATCAGTTTTCTCCTTCTGTTGTAGAGTTTGTTTATGACAGGGGCCACCAGATTGGCTTCCTATTTTTGGAGGAGAGCGTCTTGGTTCTATTGGGTATGGCAAGATTCATGCATTTGTGCACGTTTGTACAGTGCATTGGTGTATAATTCAGCAGTCATGCAACTATTCTTCATTTGCATGGGTGCTGTGAGGTTAGCCACCTCTGTTTTCAGGAGGACAAAGTTAGCTTTGAAGAAGTTTTTCATGGTGGTTACCTTTGCGGGGGAAGGTGAGAGGGATGTGGATTTCCAAGGTGATTAGTTTGTGGTCGGATCTAACCAGGGAGGAGTTGACTATTGGTGTAGAGCAACGGTTGCCCATGTTAGTAATGACCAGGTCAAGGATGTTGCTACTTCTAGTGGGGGTAAGAACGAGTTGGTCCAGGGCTTTGGAATTAATGAATTCCAGGAAACGTTGGGCAATTGTATTGGTACATGAGTAGTTTTCCCAGTTAATGGAGGGGTAGTTCAAGTCACCCAGTATGAGAGTGTTAGGTTGGACCCGTATTCTCCAGGGTGCTTAGGAACGTGGAGTGGGAGTCTTGGGACATGGTTGGGGACCTATAGCAGACAATGACTTGAATCACTGTCTTACCCAATGTTAGCTGTACCTGAAGTATGTCTGATGCAATTTTGTTGGGCTACCAGTCTGGAGGTGTGCGCATCTTTATGAATAAGAAAACACCACCGCCTTTGGAGCTTTGGTCCAAGTTCTGGGCTAAAAGGTGTGGAATGAGCTATATAGCCTGGTAGTGCAGGAGTGCTTTCTGCTGCCTTAAACCAGGTCTCTGTTACAGCACAAATGTTGATGTTCTTCATTTTAAGGAGTGCTTCGAGCAAGTGCATTTTGAGATTTAGACTTATAGCGTTGAGCAACATGACCCTCAGATTGCATTTGTTTGTAGCTGTTACAGTGGTAATTTGGTCTTTGGAACACCACCTAAAAAGGCACTATAGAGATGGCAAGAGCCTTGGCCAGTATCCAGAAGCCCAGGGGTAACAGATGCAGGCCATATCTGGCAAAGCATCAAGATCTGTCAATCATGTCATCCCAGGCAGACAGATACTGGATCCCCTTAGAATGACACCAGAAGCTTAACCAATTGTTGAAATCAGTCATTTTCTGCTTGTACTGTGGTATCATTTTGGGTGATGGTATGAGGCTGCGCAGGTCTAGGGTCATACTCGCCTGGACTACATAATCCGAGAGCTCCCCCATGTCTGTTTTCATGTAGTCCAGGGAGCTACATCTCAGGTCATTCACACCCACATGTACAATGACAGAGTCATATTTGTACCTGTTGTTGAGAGACTTGAGTGAGTGCGTTATGTGGCGGATCCTGGCACCTGACAGGCAGCTGACTCTTACTTTTTCCTTATTCAGCCTAGTGAGTGGGACATCAGTGTGCCTCACTATTGAGTCACCTATGACTAGTGTGTTGGGCATGCTATTTTGACTTAGGGGCTTTGACTGAGTGGCACACTGTTTAGGAGAGTTATGTGTCTCGTGATTAATGTTGTGTTGTGGTGGCTGAGTAAGTTTCTGTCTTAGAGGTCTGTGCTGTTTGGGTAGATTTTCATTGAGAGCCTCCGCAAAGGTGGGTGTGTGGTTTGTGTTTTTATGTGAAGGCAGCACTGGTGTGTGTTCTGTAGGGCTATGTGTTCCATGTGGTGTGGTGCCAGTGTTGACCTTCTCCTCTTGGCCAGCTGTTCTGGTCTTGGCTGGAGAATGCGTGGCTTCCAGTTTGGATATATAAGGGCATCTCTCGCAGGTGTGAGTGTTGGGAGGTAAGAGGAGAGGGTTGTCAGTGTACATGAGGCAGTTGCTACATTGCCTCAGGATGCCCAAGTTCACCAGGTTAATAGGAGAAAGCACAGGGAATTGACATTTGGACATGCCTGGAGGGGTGGGCATTAATAATAGGTACTGGAGCTGTTTCCTTATAGAACGTTTAGTGCTGGTAGCACTTTTGTGTGCTACAATAATTGCTACAAGTTGTCTGGTAAAGTGCTAGACTAATAAGCTAGTAAAAGTGCAGGAGAGGAGAGAACTATCAGATCTAAGGGAAAAATTGAAGATCAAACTTTTTGGCACCCTCAGAAGCTTACAAACAGTCCTTCATAGAGCAAATCTGCATCTGGACTAGACTAGTTACAGGAAAGGCGGGAAACAAGCACAAATGTGGGCTTTTAAACAAGAAAGTTGAAAGAGATGGAAAATCTGCCCAAACAGCCAATAAACTACAATTTCTGGGCCAGAAACCTCTTTTCTTGTGGTAGATAATCTACCTAGTGCTTACCACTCCCACTGATAAGCTAGAAGGCTTCCCTCCAACACAGAAAGGCTTGAGGGGCTCAGAAGCTTACATTCAGTCCTGGATACAACAAATCTGTAGCTGGACTAGACTAGTTACAAGAAAGGTGGAAAACAAGCGCAAACACGAGCTTTTAAACTTGAAAGTTGAAAGAGATGGAAAAAACTGCCCAAATGGCCAATAAACTTCAATTTATGGGCCAGAAACCACTCCTCTTGTGGTAGATAAGGCTACCTAGTGCTTACCACTCCCACTGATAAGCTAGAAGGCTTGCCTCCAACACAGAAAGGCTTGGGGGGGGGGGGGCAGAAGCTTACAAACAGTCCTGGATACAGCAAATCTGTATCTGGACTAGACTAGTTACAGGAAAGGTGGGAAACACATATATTTGTTTAAATACAGCAATGTAAGGAAATAGCAGAATAGTTCAGACTAATTTCATAAAAAAATCTGAGTATATAAATAGCAGTGAAAAAGAACAATGCAATGCCCAGTCAACCAGCTTGTAATGTACAATCTGTAAATTAGTTTCTAAAGACTGTCAGTCTACTGTGAATCCTGAGAGAGAAGAGACTCAGAAAGGAGAAAATTTAGGTGATATGTCCTGCGTTGAAACAGGAGCAGTGGCTTGAATGAAGAAGAGCTTTGTGAGTTGCATTCTGAATTTGGATTAAGTGTTGATTTCCTTAATGTCGATGGAGACAGCTTGCCTTGGAGTAGGTGCCTGGGAGAGGAAAGCATGTGCAGTGCTGTGGAGTTTGGTTCTAGGGCTAATGAAGGTTGGTGTGGCTTGTGAGTCGTGTCTCATGTTGTATGCAGAGTTTTTTTCATGAAGTCTAGCTGCAAGGGGACTAAACATGTGAAGCTGGAGTAGTTAGTAGAGTTGGGAATCATATATATATATATATATATATATATATATATATATATATATATATATATATATATATAGGTTCGATCCCTATCACTTGCTCGAAGTTCCAAAACTTCAAAGACCATATGGCTGAGACCATATGTCCGAGGTTTCGGAACCTCGAAAAAAGAATAAAATAAAATAAACTTATCTGTACTTTTTGCAGGGCAAGCCCCTGCACCCCCACCTGATACGACTACGAGATTGCACTACAGTGTGGAAAATGGCAAATCCCAAGTTCTCCACTATACAGCAATCTCAATAGAAAGTGTTTGGAGTTCCAAAACTTCAGATATATGGTCTCGGCCATATGGTCTTCGAAGTTTTCGAAGTTCCATATATATATATATATATATATATACATATATGTATATATATATATATATATATATATATATATATATATATATATATATACACACACACACACACACACACACACACATATATATGTGTGTGTGTGTGTGTGTGTGTGTGTGTGTGTGTGTGTGTGTGTGTGCGTACGCTTGTCTGTGTTTATGTGATTTAATTACAATTTGAAATCTAAACACATTGAACTGTTGAACTACATATGATTGATAAAAATGTTTGAAACAAATTATTGTAAACTAAAAACATCACAAATACAAAAGATCACAAAAAGAAAATGATTTCCTTCTGAGATCTAGAAACCAAAACCCTGTTACAGCATTCAGCCACCATTTCTCTTATGTGTGAATAGCAGTAGCATTGCAGAAAGGGTTTTCTAAGGTAGGTTGTAGGGCTGGGGCTAGAAACAGGGTTGGAGTTAGCACTCCTTAGTAAGAATGGGCGGTGGGGGGATTTGCCCTCCAGCACCACTAATGCATGCCAACCCTAACCTTAACCCTAACTCTGCCCCAGCCTTACCTATGAAAAACCCTTTCCTTAACAGTACCACTACATAACATGGCTCAGACACATACTACATACAAAATCACAAACACACAACACTAAGTCTATCCCTCACCTAGAATCTACTATAATCGTAAACTGCAGACACTTGCACATACACTCCCAACTTAAACTTTTGGTATAGCCAAAACTTTGGGTATCAGCATCCAAAAGAGACACACATCTTCTGCAGTAGATCTTGCTCCTTTCGACATATGTTGCTGTCAATAACAAGAGCTGTTATCTTGCATACACTAGACTAAATTTCCACACAGCTCACTCTGTTGAACAAATGATAGTTCATCAAAGTGTACATGCACACACATGCACACGCTTGCGCAAACTTATTCTGTGTGTGTGTGTGTGTGTGTGTGTGTGTGTGTGTGTGTGTGTGTGTGTGTGTGTGTGTGTGTGTGTGTGTGTGTGTGTGTGTGTGTGTAAAGTATACATATTAAAGTTCTGCCTGAATCTCTAGTTTTCTGTGCTTAGAAGGGAACTGTAAGCCATTGTTAAGTGTCAATAGAAGATGTTCAGGGAACACGCAGCATCACTTAGGAGGTTGGCAGGTTCAACTGTATGCTTGAGTGACAGGAAAATTAAAGCCATCTCACCAAGACCCTGCAACTGCCCTCTACTTATCTTTCCTCTCATCAATTTTGTACAATTTCCGCAGCATTTTTTCAATAATGTGCTGAGTTGAAAGTCAGTTGGACCCTCCTTCGCAAAAGCTTCTCACTTAGTTTGCAGCAGGAGGTCTGTAGCATACTGCTAATGTGCCTGCCATTGCTGAATGCCAGAGACGTTCATTCAGACTAGGTACCAACAACCACACTTCTCACCACAGAGCACGGATTATTAGACTCTCATTAGTCCACACACACACACACACACACACACACACACACACACACACACACACACACACACACACACACACACACACACACATCTGGTGGTTTGCTGTTTGCAGCACCAAATCTGATTTATGCCTTGTGCACCTAATACAAAAAAGTCTAGAAACTTTAATATTTCCAGAACCTTTGTGTGCAACCTAGCCAGACTGGTACTCAGGAATTATTGTAATAGACATAACAGAGTTTCCGGCTTTTTCATTTACATTCTTCTTCTTTTGGCTTATGCAGTTTGTATAATCTAGAAACTAAGTAAAGCAGCACAACAGAAATCCAGTAGCAGGCCCAAAAGGATGTATATTTTAGCTTTTGTTGTAGTGGGCAGGTGGACTACACCGCACTGCACAGTCCTGCTGCACACAGTCAGGTCCAACTTCCCTCTTCCAAAGCAACCATTTACTACATCAGATCCAAAGAAAGGTTTCCAACTTTCATTCCCAGTATCCAGCAGGCCCTCCTGGCTGTTTCATTGTCTGGTTTACCAGTATGACATGCATCCTAGACTGTGTTTGGAATAAACTCTTGCAGCTTCTCATTCTGCAAGTAAGTGATTAAAATGTCAACTTTTGGCTGGCCAGATGAATACAGCTGGCAGAATCTTGCACTGAAATTTAAATCTGGCAGACTGAACAGAATCTTACACTGGATTATAAATCTGGGAAACTGGACAGATTAAGGAAAGGGGTTTGTCCTTTTCTTTCATGAGAGTTACAGCAGTTAGGTAAGAGGAGATGGGGTGCAGTTGTTGTTTGCACCTCACAGAATACACTTTTTGGATTTTTTATTTTGAGGCTTCTGGGCATTGGCATTCAAACTGTTGACTTTTCTGTCATTCGAAAGTCATATTTTTAATTGTTAACATTTGAAAGGGGAAGTAAACAAGATACAACAGGATTTAGCAGTGAAGAAACGTATGACAATATGTATAGTGCAGTATCCATGGCAAAAAGAACCAGATGCTTTTGCAGTAGTAACCCTGTTAGACCTTACAGGCTAAGTGTCCTGTGCTTAAAGAAGTGTACAACTTTCTGCATATTCCCTGTTTTGTGAAGCGCTAGGCTTGCATGATCTTTTTGGTCCTCTACAGTCTGATTCCCTATTGCACCATTAATTGTGGCTTCCACTCCAAGACTTTTGAACTGTTGTAGCTCTAAGCTGTCCCTTCTTACTACTTTTGCACTTGCACTTACAACATCCCTTTTCTGGAAGACTCTGGGACTGGAGTAGCTGTGCTATTTATAGTCAGTAGTGCTGCACCTTTTACCTACAGTGTCCCCTGCTGGGACAGAGAGAGATTGCAGTTATTGTGTTCTTCACAGTCAGTACTGCTACACCATTACCTACAATGACCCCTGCTTGTGTAGAGAGGGACTGTAGTAATTGCATACTTCACAGTCAGAAGTACTGCACCATTACCTACAGTGACACCTGCTGGGATAGAGAGGGGATGCAGTAATTGTGTACCTCACAGTCAGAAGTACTGCACCATTACATACAGTGACCCCTGCTTGTGTAGAGAGGGACTGTAGTAATTGTATACTTCACAGTCAGAAGTACTGCACCATTACCTACAGTGACACCTGCTGGGATAGAGAGGGAATGCAGTAATTGTGTACCTCACACAGTCAGAAGTACTGCACCATTCCCTACAGTGACCCCTGCTTGGATAGAGAGGGAATGCAGTAATTGTGTACCTCACAGTCAGAAATACTGCACAATTCCCTATAGTGACCCCTGCTGGGATAGAGAGGGAATGCAGTAATTGCATACCTCGCAGTCAGAAGTACTGCATCATTACCTACAGTTACTCCTGCTGGGATAGAGAGGGAATGCAGTAATTGTATACCTCACAGTCACAAGTACTGCACCATTCCCTACAGTGACCCCTGCTGGGATAGAGAGGGAATGCAGTAATTGTGTACCTCACAGTCAGAAATACTGCACAATTCCCTATAGTGACCCCTGCTGGGATAGAGAGGGAATGCAGTAATTGTGTACCTCACAGTCAGAAGTACTGCACCATTCCCTACAGTGACCCCTGCTGGGATAGAGGGAATGCAGTAATTGTATACCTCACAGTCAGAAGTGCAGGAACATTACCTACAGTGACCCCTGCTGTGATAGAGAGGGAATGCAGTAATTGCGTACCTCGCAGTCAGAAGTACTGCATCATTACCTACAGTTACTCCTGTTGGGATAGAGAGGGAATGCAGTAATTGTATACCTCACAGTCTGAAGTGCTGCACCATTACTTACAGTGACCCCTGCTGGGATAGAGAGAGAATGCAGTAATTGTGTACCTCACTCAGAAGTAATGCACCATCCCCTACCTTAGTGGCTGCCTTGCCATTATTTACAGTAGTGGTTCCCAATGTGGGTACTATAATACTCTGGGTTGCAATGTTGCTTTCCACCAGTCTGCAAAGATGGAGTAGACAAATCTGATAGCAGTTATTTTTTTATTGCCAGTATGTCCTTATACAGCAGGAATTTATTTTATTTGTTTTATCATTTTTGTTTACGGGGTTAGGGTACTGATCATTAATGACCAATTTCAGGCTCAGACCGTGTTTCTGTAATACAGCATTTGGGTTCCTTCCACATTCTGAAGTGCATTAGGTGTATTGGACACTCAAAACTGTCTGTAGATATGAGTGTGTGCGTGTTTGTGTTATACAGGAAGGACCTGGCAACCTACTTCCATACCCCCTTTGCCTTGAAAACTGCAGATAGTAGTGGCTGTCTATGGAATCACTCTAGCAGTCAGCTGTGACTCCTAAGAGAGTGTGGAAGCAATATAGCTTACATAGTATGCAATTGTTCTTTATATAACACAATACAGTAAAGTCATAAAGCAGAGAAAAATGTAGTTCTGTAGTAACAGTAGGGAGAATTAGATATATATATATATAAGAAGTGGCAAGAGAGAGGGAATGTGAGAAAAATATGTTTTGTTAGGAATGAAGACAGTAATTTGGAGGGGATGGGAAGTACATATATACATGTAATGACCATCTATAAGTATTGCATCAAGGTTTTCAAAGACAGATCGGGATTTAAAGGTATTGGGGGAGTTAGGTTATGTGGCCTAAGACATTTGTATTGGCTCTGGTTTTGCAGGTATGTTTTAAATTGGGGTCTACATTTAAAATAGTTGGGATTATCAATTAAGCTGAGGAGTAGCTGTTGCCAAAGTGTGGGGGCTGGAAGAGAGAAACAGAGGCTGATGCAATGCATGTTTGTTCTGGATATTTGAAGAGCTGGTTCTTTGAGGGACTGATTTCTGAGATTGTAAGTAGGGATAATAGGAAGGAGTTTAGCGAAGAGGGGTGAGACGTTGTCTTTTTGTGGGAGTTCGAGGATCAGGAAGCTAAGTAGGAGATCACTGAAAACAGTCCTGCTAACATCCCAACATGATGGCATGCAAGTTTGACCTTTAGTCTTAGGGTCAAACTCAAGTACTTCACATTGCAACTTGAGAAAGGACTATTTCCAGTGTTTTATCTGGTGTAGTTCAGAAGCATTATACCTTAATGATCATTCTAATGATCATTCTAATGTTGCCAGAGTTGCTACAATTATATGCAGTACTGATGAAGGCACTGTAACTAGTAAATGTGAATGAGTTTTGCACAGATGCCATGGTTTGAAACTGCTAAAAGGTTGAAATTATTCCTTACTTTACTATATTTTTTATAAGTGAAAAACATAAGTGGTAAGAAATTACCGTTAAATACCCTTGATTAAAGTTATGTTCTATGATACATTTTATTGTGACAAAGTAATGTAGGCTAGAACTACATTCTTTTGTATATAAATGTGTATACTGTTTAACTTCATGATTTATGCTTGCTTCGTCCTTCATTCCTCACCCCCTATCTTTATTCCATGGTACAGTGGTACTCCAACAGTTAGCAGTATTAAGCTGTAGATGCTGTCAGATGTTATGTGCATTATCTGTACTGGGAGAAGGTGATTTTTGGAGACCACTGGTGAGGTCCTTGAGAACTGCTGTACATGGAGGGTTATATCAGTACAAAAATGTCCTTACCATGTCTTCGTCATAGTTGTAATTCTTGATTTTGTGTCTCTCAAAATAAAGGGTCAGAAATATCATTTGTAACAACTGAATGAGCAACTTCAGAGTTTTTTTAATTTATAATCTTTTTTCTCAGTATTTCTTTGTTTGCTGTGGGTTCATACAAGTTTATGAATACAGTCTAAGAATACTGTTTTATTTCCTTTTCATTTAAGCAACAAGCATGACAGTCTGAGGTACGGAACAACATTATAATTTGTTATTAATTAGCATAATTTTGGATTCTCTGCGATATCATTTGTAATACACATTTGTCTGGCCTTTTTAAAATTAGGAGATTTTGTGTGCGTTCGTGTGTGCGCGCATGTGTGTGTGTGTATGTGTGTGTGTGTGTGTGTGTGTGTGTGTGTATGCATCTTTACATTCTCTGTTTTTCACAGAGAATTTTTTCTTATTACTTTTAAACCTCTTAAGAGAACTATATATGCCCAAAGATGATTTTATCCAGGAATCCTATAGTAAGTGTGTCTAACAGCAGAAAAAAGGGTTTACCTTCATGTGTGTGTATTGCACACGGGCGAACAGCAATTGTCTGAAAGGCATTTTGCAAAGTTTGCAAATGCCGAACGGAAAAAGGTTTGAATATGCAATGAGCAAATGCACAGTGACATTCGCTCATGGCACATTCGACATTTTGGGGCAGATTGCATTATAATGGGGATTGGAAAATGGTCCCTTTCCCCACTGTAGTGCGATCTCAGAGTTAGAATATTAAAGTAGGGGGGCCCCCCTGCTTTACACTTCATTAGATTTTTTTTTCAACAATATTCAAAAATCAGCGAATCTGCTTATTTTCGAACATTTAAAACTGTCGCTGTTTTCATTTTCGTGTTTACGATTCGCTCATATGAGAAATCGCACCACTGTGATTCGGCTTTGTAAAGGTAAACCGAAAAAAGTATTCAGGCCCTTTATGTCATGGTAAGAAAAATGGTTGGTGTACAATGGACATGAAAATCAGAGACCTCTATATGACTGCAGAATATAGATTAAGGGCAATGTTAAAGGAGAAATTAAGAAAAGGAGGATTGCTTATTTATTGCTTATTTCTGGGACTGTTTGTGGACAAGGCAGTTGCAGACTTTCACTATGCATTTGTCATGCCAGTCTTTTCTGGGAATGTTTGTTTCATTAACTGTGTGAGTAATTGTGAGTTGTAGTAGCAGGATCAAAACGTGTACAAAACCCAGGAACCTCCATGCATGCTGTGATCATGAATAATAGTTTCATAGGTAGGTACTAGGCTATCGGCTTAAGGGCCTACGTAAGCCTAGCCAACAATGTTCCCTGGCTTACACCACCCAAGAAAGTTATTTTCCTGTGCCACTGTCGAGCAGAGACATAATAATAATAATAAACATAAGTGTTTTTCGGATGGAGTGACATACTGGCATTGTAGGTCATAAAGTAGCCACATGTAGTTTCAACAGTTAGTTTTAACAGTGGTTGTGTGCTGAAATAAACTTAGTATACGTAACTTCCAGTTACTGCCTTTTATATTGATTAGTGCAGCCAATATTTGGTGCCCTATTGCTCAGTAGCAATGCTTTACATTATTGGAATTATTGGTGGCTGAAGTTTTTAATTTTCAATAAACTTGCATTACATTAGTTTGTGCAGTTGGCTGTACAAGAAATTGAATGTCTGGAGAGCTATGGAAAATGATCATCAGTATACTTGGTCTCTAGCCGAATATCATTAAACTTGGTGTCTATCTGAAGTTTGCAAAGCACACATTGGATATTTGGACATAAATAATCCAAAATATGATCACAAGATTAAAATACTCATCAGAAGTCCAGCGATGAAGGGGTACATCATGTAATGGATCATAAGGCTGGAAAAGTTCTAAAAGTACCATGGAGATTTAAGACCCCATAGCTTGACCCCTAGTGTAATTAATTTTCTCCATCCTGCAAGAACACAGATCTCCAGTGAAATCAATCGGTTTCTCCAGTAAGACTAAGCGCCTTGGTACTTGCATTTCATATTGTATTCTTGGTCATAGTTTATCATCTTAGTAATAATTTTGTAAATGTATTTCAGTCTGTGCTTCATTGGTTGTGGGTATTCTGTCCACTTGTATATATGTTACTTATAAACTGTTATAAAATATGTTTATGTGGGTTTTGTGGAGCCTTTCTCCCCAACTAATTGTAAAATATTTAATCCGTTGCAGGGCTTTTCTTCCCTTGTAGATAATTGCTTATTGACTGCTGGTTAAATGTTTTTGAATTTGTTGTAAAGTTTTTCTCTCCAGGCCTCTGTTGAAAATGGGTCATTGTTTCATTCAGATATTCCCAGTTACCAAATTCAAATAAAATAAATAAATAAAATATTCCAGTCGGCCTTGGATGATGTAAGAGTGGGAGATATGAGGGGACGTGTTCGTTTTATATGAGGAACTAATTTGGATCAGATTGTATGAAGATGTTCATAACTGTGCACACATAGCTGTTATCTAGCAGTATAAGAAGTGATGCCTGTGACATTTGGTAAGGCACAGTCATGGGGTGGGTGGTAATGCGGGTACTGTATTCAAACACCACTTTTGGTAAAGGGTGCCATGAAAAAGGTTGTGAGACATTGATTTACAGAAATCCTACTAGGAGAGGATTGAACTGTAGTGTCTCTGAACCCAACAGGACTCCTGTGGCATTACCTATAGTGATCCCTGTTGCACTTTGCTGGAACTGCAGTGTCTTTGAGCCTCCCCAGTCAGTTAGTTATACATCACTGTCTTCAGTGACTCCTGCTGGTACAGGCTGATCTCTTTTCTTTATCTAATCTGCATGCTATACCTGATGATGCTGTCTTTTTCTGTGTATCTGTTTTGGGGGTGATGTGTAGGTGCGAAGAAGCACTGCTGTATTTTTCTTGTTATGTGCACTCAATGCAGAACAGAGACAGCGGTAGTAAGTATATACTTTTTTTTGCTGTCACTTTCTGTGTGTGTGTGGGTTGTAAGGCATTATGAATGTTAACAGATACCCAGAGTAAGTCAGGTCTGATGCCTCCTTTAGATCATAAGTGCCCCTTTAAAGGTAAAAGGAACCCTATTTTGACTGGGTGTCCTTTGTTTCTTCCCCAGATCCCAGCGAGCAGGCCAGACCCCCACAGTCCAACTCTGAGGATCCATCAGAAAAAAAGAGGGGGACTTCGATTTCTGACCCCAAATTGGACTCCGATAAAGAAAACTCTGCAGGTATGATATTTGTCCCAAGACGTGTTGTCATACTAAACACCTGAGTGCATGAAATCTGTCTTCACTGTCTAACCCCATAATGTGGGCGTAGCCAGGCATACAGCATGTACACCATGGTATGCACTTAAAAATTATTTATTTTATGCATAAAGATATGCTAGAATTTAACTCTTTTTAAAGGCATATTTATTGGCTTATGGTTATATGTCTTGAAATGTCTGGTTGGTGAAATGTATTTTTTTTAAGGCCAGTAATTTAGGAGTATTTTTTAGTGGGAGTTCACATGGAGAAGGGTGGCTACTTTCTGGAAGTTGGTGTACAAGTCAAAAATCTTGGCTACGCCCCTATCCTTCAGATTAACACCCCCCCCCCCCGTTTCTTCCCCAGATCACAGTGGACAGGATATATATCCTTCTGTTCTCATGTTGCAGTATTCTAAACATGAAGGATCCTCCATCTGAGGTGACCCAAGCATCCGGCTCATATACAAAAGCTTTGTCTGGCTGCTGTATGGTGTGTAGGATGTCACACATAGGTACCATAAACCGTAGACCATAAATGTAATGTCCACATGCACAAACCTCAGAACTTCTCTGCTGCCAGTCGAACATCAGATCGCTCATTCTGCTCCATGGCAAAGACGTCTAAAAAAGATAAGTACCCCATTAGGGAACCTTTATTTTTTTCTAGTTCTGGTTGCTGTCCTTGCTTAATTGTTAGCTGATACTGTCCATGTCATCTAGGAAGGGAAAATGTAAGTGTGGACGTCAAATCCCACACAAAGACAGCCATGACCTCTGCCTCTTTTGCTTAGGGCCTTCCCACAACTACAAATTCTGCTCTGTTTTCCAGTCATTTTGTTCCGAAGACCCTACGCAGCCATTTAGCGTCCCCTTAATCTTTTCTTTGAGAATCAACACCTTGAAAGGCTTAGCCTTGGGTATGGAAGTGACGCCTGGTGTATTGGTCAAACTGCCTAAGAAAAATGCCAAAGTTTCCAAGCCTGAAAAAGCGTCTTGAGCCTCTGGATTCAAATGTCCCCCCAGCCGCCGATGTAGGGGCTGAGGTACATCCTATGACGTTGGCAACTTCGGCTGGTTCCGTTTCGGACACCGCTCTACTTTCTCCGACCGGCATGTCCATGGAGGTTATACCGACATCAGTTTCTGATGTTGGAGGGGCCAAGTTTGCCCGAATGCTCTTTGCCAGCTTCCATTAACATGGAGACTTCTTCATTTCTTACTATAACCTTGGATCCTAGGCCTACGCCTCCTCAGAATGGACCTAGGACTCCCTCACTCAAAAAGAAACAAAAAACTAAAGACTTGTCTGGTTCCTCTGAGGGTATTCCAGATTAGCAAGCATTTTCCAATCCCTTTTCCAGGCCTTCATGGTCCTTAGGCCTGCTATTTCACAGGCCATGTCTGTGCTTCCAGCCTTGAGGCCCAGGCCTGCATCCTTAGGCCCCTTGCCTCAAACTCCAGAAGAGGAATCTTCCTTTTCATCTTCTGATGAGTCCCTTTCCTATACTTCACAACTGGCCTCCCCCTTAGGATACAGCTCACTGGAAGAGTACTCCCTAGAAGGTGATTCCCCACCAGAAGACATTACATTTGGGGAAACAATTACCAAAATGAGGGAGTATTTCAAGTGGGATTCCACTCAAGTGACAGATGTTCAAAAAAGATATTATGAGCTTCTCCAGATGGAATCCCCTTCTCCCTCAGCCATCCCTGCATACTTGGATGCCCTTGCTTCATCCTTCAAAGCGCCTGATTCTCAACAACCTGCAAGAGACCAGGCAGGTTCTGCAAAGTACCTGACAACTGTAAATTTCTCATTAAGCCCCCTTGTCAGACCCTGCTATAGTTGCTGTCGTACCAGATAAGCAATCCAGACAGATTCCCTCTGCCTCTTTGCTTACATCAGATAAAGACAGCAAAATGATGGACAGGATAGGGAAGATAATTTATACATCTGCAACCCTGACCTTCAGAGCCATCAACTACCAAACACATATGGTAAAATATGCCCTGGTTCTAGCATCCCAGGCCTTAGACCAACTCTGTTCTTTTCCTTATTCCTCCAGTAAAGCACAGGTTGCATCTGCCTCTCATTGGCTGCACATGTCACTAGGCATTGCATAAAATGCAGCTATGATGCTGCAGAAGCATAATCTAGATCAGCTGCCTCTGCTTCTGCCCTTCAGTTCCTGGCTTAGGTTACTACCTCTTTCTGATGATTTTAAAAGTAAAATCATGGATGCTCCACTTGATAACAGTTTTCTTTTTGGTAAACAGTCATCAGAGCTTTTTAAGACCCTGCAAGAGAAAAGCAAAGAGTTGCAGGACCTCAAACATCTCTTTGTATCACCAGTGCCAAAATTTCACAGAAACTACTCTGCCAAACCCAATTCTGTCAGGAAGGCCTCTGCACCACCCTTTTCAAAACAAAGAAAAGGTGCCAGGAAATCATCCTCTGCCAGGCATACCTTACCCCAATCTACTGCTAGACAGCCCTTTTCTGACAGGCCCAACAATGCGTGACTGTCATACCCCTACCAACAATCTTAACCTTTCTGCCCACCTCTCTCACTGTCTTCCCTTGTGGCAACACATCACCTCAGACATCTGGGTGTTATCAGTAGTGGAAAAAGGATATTTCATGACATGAAAAGAAAAACCCATCCCAGAAGGAAGTTCACCATATCCCACAGGTCATTCAAGATCTGGTTTGTCAGGGCACAATTCAAAATATCCCACCTGAACAGGAAGGCCTAGGGTTTTATTCATGACTCTTCTTAGTCCCAAGATAGGATGGACTATGGAGACCCATCCTGGACCTGTCCCTCCTAAACCCCTTTCTCCATGTTCCCACCTTTTGCATGCGCTCCTTCAAACACTTCTTCGGTATTGATCCCCAATTCTTATTTGGCCACTTTAGACCTGAAGGACGCATATCTTCACATCCCCATTCATCCATCTTACCACAAATACTTAAGTTTTGCTGTGTAGTCTTTACCTTATCAGTTTACTGGCTTGCCTTTTGGTTTGTCCACAGCACCAGGAGTTTTCAAAAAATGCCTAGCTCCAGTGGTAACCTTTTGCAGAACAAAAGGCGATCAGATCTACCCTTACCTGGACGATCTCCTTATCCAGGCAGATCATACAGATACCCTCCAAATGCATTTAATATTCACCATTTCCCTCCTGGAAGCCTTAGACTTCACCATCAACCAGCTCAAGTCCTCCCTGACCCTTCACAAGATTAAGAGTTCCTGGGGTGCAGAATAAGGACAGAGTTGATGAAGGCCTTCCTCTCCCCAGAAAAGGCCACATTTTTAACCTCATACTTCAAGGCCTACTCCTAGCTAGCAACATTTTGGCCAGGGAGTTTCTACACCTCTCAGGATTCATGGAAGCCACACTTCCAGTGCTGCTCCTAACCAGGTTACACATGAGAAAGTTTCAATAGTACTTAAAGAATGTTTGATCCCAACACGCCCACCCATTAGAATTTCAGATTTCCTTCCTTTCATGTCTCAAGAAAGAGATTTATTGGTGGATCCAGCAAGTTCACCTGAACCCAGGATTGTGTTTACAACCTCTCCCTGTGCATCAACAGATGTACACAGATGCATCAGATCTGGGGTGGGGAGCAACTATGAATGGTCTGAAGGTTCAGGGACAATGGGACTACCATCAAAGGAAAAACACATAAACATCAGGGAAATGACTGCCCTTATCCTAGCCTTAAAGACATTCCTTCCCTTCATGCACCCAGGACCTCTAAAAATCTTCACAGACAACACCACAGTCCTGTGGTACATCAACAAACAAGGGGGGGCAAAATTCTACTTAGTTTACAGACTGGCTAGTCAAGCTTGCAAATGGCCACTCTCTACAAGGTAATGCTGAAAGCAGTTTACATTCCATCACAAAACAATGTTCGGGCAGATTCTCTCAGCAGGTCAATATTTCTGAACTTTGAATGGATGCTGCGCAGGGATGTATTTCTAGATATAGTCCACTGGTGGGGTACACCTCAAAATAAATCTGTTTGCCTCCCCTCAGAACAGACAGCTACAGCTATTCTGCACAATGACCCCCTCTCCTCAGGCATGGAGGGTGGATGCATTCTCAATTTCGTGGAAGGGGATGTTTCTTTATGCATTTCCCCCTTCTCTCTCATACAAAAAGTCTTGCTGAAGGTTCAACAGGACAATCCCAAAATCGTGCTGGTGACTCCTTTTTGGCCAAAGCAGCATTGGTTCCCCCTTTTTTTTCACTAACCAAGGGTAATCACCACAAGTTACCTCACAAGGTGAACCTCATCACACAACAGAAGGGATCTCTCATCCACCCACACCTACAACCCCTCAAATTGACCCTGTGGGTGATAAACTTCTGATCCCTTTTAGACACCATTATTCAGAGGACGTGCTTTCGGTCCTGCAGGAGGACAGGAAACCCACTACTAGGAGATCCTATCTATCTAAATGGAAAACATTCTCCAGTTGGTGTCTTCACAGACAACTAGATCCTTTTGAGGCAGATGTACCTCTAGTTTTGTCTTACTTGTGTGATCTACTTAAGAAAGAACTTTCATATTCCTCGGTGAAAGTCCATTTATCAGCTATTTCCGCTTGCCTACCTCTCAATCCACCTTTGCTATCAAGATTAGAGCTAAAGCTCTTTCTTAAGGGTGTGCTCCATATCAGGCCACCAAAAAAACCTGTTCCCCCTCCTTGGGACCTGAATTCCATTGTAAACAAACTCACCACTGCACTTTTTGAGCCAGCAACGTCACCCACCCTGAAGATGTGCACTTGGAAAACAGTGCTTCTAGTAGCCCTGACTTTGGCTAGGAGGGTTTCAGAGCTATAGGCACTCATGGCTATCCCACCATACCTTATATGTCATCCTTCATGCCTAAAGTTGTCGATGAACTTTTGCTTAACCAGCCCATCCACTTGTCTACCTTTTTTCCTTCTCCACAGAATGACAGTGAGGGAGTGCTCGATCCCCTTGATGTTCACAGGCAACTTAAGATTTTCCTTGACAGTTTCTACCTGTATTTCCAGCACTGTTACCTTCTGCTACTCTTTCCATAGCAAACACTTTCCCTGCACTGTGAGGGCCCAGTCTGCTAGGGCTGTGGGCTCCTCGGGGGCTTTTTTCAAAGGCTTAGATACTGCCACTATTCTAGAGGCAGCCACATGGTCTTCAGTCCACATCTTCACTAAACATTATAAGCTGGACTGTATCTCTGAGGCTAGGGCAGGCTTTGCAAAAGCCATCCTGCATGGTTTCATAGAAGGATGTTCTTCGTGTTTCACTGTTGCAGTCATTACATTTGGGTAATCTGCTTGCAGGTTGCCCTCAGTCGGCCTGATTAACAAAGTCTTGGGACCTGCGTCGGTTGCTGTCCCTTCTTCCATGGCGTCAGGTTGTCAGGGGTATAAAACATGCAGCCAATGCCATTACATCAGTCTTTCTTGCCGTGCCTAAAGCAGAAGCAGTTCGTAAGTGCTGGTCGGCCGACTCCTGAAATATTCGTTTTCGAGTTTCAGAACCGAAGTCTTCAACTTAAAGCTAAGTACCCCGTTGGGGAAACTTTTTCTTGCTCATTACTGATGTCAGTAAAAGTTAATAATTGCATTACTTGTGGAAAGCAAATACCTCATAAAGATTTTCATTCGTACTGTATTCCTTGCCTAGGCCCTGACCACAACGTACCTTGCTGTCGGTTTTGTGCCTTATTTAATCAGCGCACTATCTGCCGTCGGTATATTTTTGCCTCTAAATATTTTGGTTCTCGGTTTAATTATCCAGAAATGTCGTCGGTTAGCCATCCGACTGCCAGGATTCCGAAAAAACAAAGGTAAAGATAGAGACAGGCCGCTGAGGTCCAAAACTGCAGACGATGCTTCTCCTATGCCAGTCACCAGTTCACCAGTACTCAGTGAGGTGTTTTCGCAGCCCCTGATAACTGCTACTTCTGATTCGCAGGCCTCTACTGAGACCCATTTGCCGTGAGATACTTCAACTATGGAACCCGCGGATGTCTCTACCTTGGATGGGTCCAGAGCCGCTGTGCAGGCACCGGCTTCTGAGGGTGTAGTCAGGCCTACAGACTTGCATATTAAATCGACACCTCCTTCATTACTAAGGCCTAAATCTCTATCCATGTCTAAAAAACTGATGCCCAGGCCACATGCTCAGGCCCCTATGCCTAAAAAACAAATGATAAAAATGGCTGAAGATCTACTAACTCTAATCAGGGGTAGTCAGCCCCCCCCCCAAGAGGCCTAGGGCTGAGCTTGATTATAAATCTTATGATCAGGATTCTGTTTTTTCTGATGACCTGGATTTGTCCATACCTACTTATGAGGATTCTGATGTAGAGGATTCTATTCCCTCTGCTTCCCCTCCTGAGGATTTTTCTTTTGGGGAAACGTTACATACTTTAAGGGAGCATTTTCACTGGGAAAGCCAGGAATTTTCTGATTCAAAAAAGAGGCTAAGGGATTTCCTTCTTCTACCTAAGCATAGGCCTTTGGCTATACCTCCTGTACAAGACATTGTTGATGATGTTTTCTCGGAATCCAGTTTGGCCCCCGATTCCCTGCCTCCTGCTCCTAGTAAATCTGACAGATACAACAGGGTTCCTGAGTCCCACAAATTCCTTTTCAAAAATCCTTTTGCAGATCCTGAGACTATTTCTCAGGGGCCCAAGGGCATTAAGGCTTCTACTGCTAAAAATCCTACCCCTTCTGATAGAGACTCCAGGGCGCTGGATAGATGGGGTAAAAAGGTTTATACTTCTGCAACTTTGGCAATCAGAGCTTTAAACTGCCAGTTTCATATGTTAAAATATCAGCAACATGTTATTGGACTGCTTAAACAGAAAATGATGTTGATTCCTGACTGTGTGGAAAATAAAGATTTACAGGACTTAATGCTTTCTGTTGAAAAGTTGGAAAACATACTTTGCAATGTGGTTTTGATTCTTTAGAGGCCTCTTGCAGGGCTTCTCCTACTGGGTCTGTGCTGATAAGGCACTTGGCTTAAGGAGCAATCTTTGCCTGATCATGTTAAAGCTAAATTGTTGGATGCTCCTTTAAATCAGGAATGCCTGTTTGGCAACAAGGCTGAAGAAGTACTTAAAAAGATGGAAGATAAAGCTAAATCTATGCAAACGGTTAAAGATTTTTTACAAGTGCAACCTTCTAGATTTAGTAGGCACTGGCCTACTAAGAATTGGTCCTTTCCAGTCCCTTCAGGTCTTCTCAAGCCAAACCCAGACACAGCGAAAACCCCAGGTTTCAGTCCCATGGGACTCTCAGAACTAAGCAGTGGGGGGCCTCCACTTCCAAATTTGGAATTAACAAGACACCCCCCCTATGGTAAACAGTCTCAATGACTTCCTTTTAAAATTCCCAAGCACTTATCTTTTGACCGCCCCTTTGGGGGGAAAGATTGCTCTTCATGCAAAGAACTGGGAACTCATAACCCAGGACAAATGGGTTTTAAATATAGTGTCCCAGGGATACAGATTTCATTTACAAACGTTGCCAACACCAAATGGGTGGCCAGACCTGCCTCCAAATCAGTGGGCAGAGGCTCAAAAACAAGTACTTTCCCTCTTAAACATGGGGGCTATTCAACTGGTACCAGAAGAAGAAAAGGGACAAGGTTTCTACTCCGGATGTTTTCTGGTACCCAGAAAAGACAAATCATGGCGTCCAGTGCTGGACCTGTCTATTCTAAACACCTTTCTGGAGATTCCAAAATTCAAGATGCTGACTCTTCACCAATTACTTCCTATGCTAGGCAAAGACGCCTGGTTGGCAACACTAGATTTAAAAGAAGCATACCTGCACATCCAAATCAGGGAATCTTGCAAAAGATACCTACGCTTCAAAGCAGGCTGCATGCATTATCAGTTCTCTGCACTGCCCTTTGGCTTGTCTACTGTGCTCAGGGTATTCACAAAGTGCCTGGTTCCAGTTATTGCATTTTGCAGGCAAAGAAGTATTCAAATATACCTATACCTGGACGATTGTCTAATTCAGCCAGAAAGCCAGGGCATACTTTTGAATCATTTGGCATTTGTAAAAAGGGTTCTAACTTGTCTGGGGTACACCATAAACGAAAAGAAATCACAACTGGTACCCTGTCAGCAAATTACATTCCTGGGAGCAAGCTTGAATACAACTTCCCAGATGGCCAGAAAAGCAAATTCATTTGGTAACTTATTTCAAACAAGTAGCCACTAAAACCCTGCTATCTGCAAGACAAATACTGCAAGCCTTGGGGATTATGGCCCCCTGCATTCTTCTAATTTCATATGCAAGACTGCATATGCGGAAACTACAGTGGTATCTAAAAAGCCTATGGAGTCAACATTCTCACAGCCTAGAAACAATGATCCCTATCATACCTTGTCTATGCCTAGAGTTCCTCTGGTTGGCAGAGGCCTGCCGCCAAAACAAGGGACTACCATTCACACTACCCCCTGCCGCCCAAACCCCAACAACAGATGCATCAGACTATGCATGGGGGGCTCACCTGGCAGGGAAGTGCATTCAGGGCAAATGGAACCCAAGTCAAATGCACCTACATATCAATCAAAAAGAAATGCTAGCTGTACAGAATGCTCTGACAGTCTTCAAGGACTACATTCTTCCAGGACAACTAATGATAAAGACGGCCAACACCACAGTTATGTGGTACATAAACAAGCAGGGGGATACACAGTCCTACCCCCTCTGCAGACTAGCCATGGCATTGTGGAACACAGCCTTGAGCTACCAAGTGCACCTACAAGCTCAATTCCTGCCAGGAAAATTAAATACACTGGCAGATGGTCTAAGCAGAAACCTCATGGACCCACATGAGTGGAAACTGGAACCAAGGATTTTCAACATGTTGACAAGCGAATGGGGGAGCCCAGACAGAGATCTATTTGCCTCCCCTCAGAACTACCAGTTGGACAAGTTTTGCACAAGGACTCCCCACAAACAAGCCTGGAAAGTGGATGCTCTGTCCTTCAGCTGGAAAAACCTATCAGTCTACGCCTTCCCCCCGCTGCCTCTGCTCTCCAAAGTTCTACTAAAAGTCAAACAGGACAAACCAAGGATGATCTTGATTGCTGCAGACTGGCTGTGCCAACACTGGTACCCCCTCCTGCGTAGTGTGTCCCAGTTATCTCCATGGCACCTGCCTCAGACCCCTTCCCTGCTGCCTCAGCAGGAGAACCAAATTCTGCATCCTCAGCTTCCAACATTGAACCTTGCAGCCTGGCTAATCACTTAAATTCACCCTTATCCTCTCTCAGCAAACCTGTGATGGATGTCATCTTAGAGGCAAGGAGACCTAGTACTAGAAAATCTTATGCTGAAAAATGGAAAAGATTCTGTGCCTGGAACCACTCTGATGAGCACAGCAGCTCCCAATTTACCTCAGATTTTGCAATACATAACTGAGATGCTTCACAAGGGCCTGTCTTTTTTCTCCATTTAAATTCACGCCTCAGCCATTTCAGCTCATTATAACACAGAACCTCCCCTCTTCTTTCATCCTCTGCTCAAGCAGTACCTCAGAGGGGCCAAAAACTTGAGACCACCCAGGAGAGCTCCGACCCCTGCCTGGGACCTTAACTTTGTATTGGAGAAACTCACTCTACCTCCTTTCGAGCCAGCTGCTACTGCAGACTTAAAATTTCTTTCTTGGAAAACAGCTTTCCTTTTAGCAATCACTTCAGCTAGAAGGATATCTGAATTACAGGCCCTTCTGGCAGTGGAGCCTTTCATCATCTTTCATGCGGACAGGGTACGTCTCAGGACCAATCCATCCTTCATGCCCAAAGTGTTATCCAGTGTGACTCTTAATCAGTCCATTCATTTGCCAGTTTTCTTTCCCAATCCACAGAACAAAGGGGAACGGATTCTGCATTCCTTGGATGTGCACAGACAACTTAGATTCTACTTGGACAGGACTAAACCTCGAAGAAAATCTGAACAACTGCTGGTAGCATATGCTGCAGGGGCAGAGGGGAAGGTTATTTCAAAACAAACCATTTCTAAATGGATAAGCCATTGCATTCATTTCTGCTATAAGCACCATGGAAAACCTATCCCCCAGGGGATCAGATCTCACTCCACCAGGGTTACATCTACTTCTGCAGCCTTCCTCAGAGGTGTTCCTACCAGGGACATCCTAGAAGCTGCTACCTGGAGTTCTGCACATACTTTCACCAAGCATTATCATTTGCCAATTTTCTCTAAATCCAGAGCTGGCTTTGCAACTGCTGTCTTGCAGGGCCTTATAGCTGGCCCTAATGTTATATAAACTCCTCCTCCCAACCATAGCTTTGGGAATCTACCCAAATGTAATGACTGCAACAGTGAAACACAAAGAACATAGTACAGTTGTGTACACTTACCATAAATGTAGATGTTCGAGTGTATTCACTGTTGCAGTCCTGGTTACCCTCCCTCCAGCCCCCCAATTTCTTCTGGCTATACCTCTACTTTCCTTTACTATGCTTAAAAGCCTTTTTGGTGTATTTACTTTTTGTTGGAGGTATACTTTTGTCTCACTACCTCACCCTTTCCCTCCTAAGTCCCCTAACCTCCTCTCTATTACATACAACAGGCCCCACCTATCATGCACTCTCCTACTCCTAAAACTTTTATTTCTACTTCCTTCCTCATCCTTCTTCTACTTCCTCTATACCATGCCACCTCCTATACTCACTTCCATCTACATTATCCACCACTGCCTCCCCACCTCCCCCACACAACACACTTCCACAACATCTCAGCCTCTTTAGTTCCCTCCCACCCTTCCCTCCTCTTCAAAGTAAAACTTCTCCCAATCACTACTAGATACTACAAACCCAGACCTTTTCATTACCAGACACTTCTAACTAAGTACAAACCAAAACAACTTATTCCTTATCTCACTTACCTCTGCTTAGCCGGTGACATTCACCCTAATCCAGGACCAAACTTCTCTCCTACCAACCACACTAGCTCCCACAATAATTCCACCAATAAATACCTTAAATTCCTCACCATTAACTCCCAAAACCAAAAAAATAAAACAACCCACTTTCATGCCTGGCTCACTTACAACTCACCTAACATTGTAGCCATCTCTGAAACCTGGCTAAAACCTCACATAAGTGACTCTGAATTCCTTCCCCCTGGATTTCATTCACTTCGATCTGACCGCCTAAGTACTCGAGGTGGCGGTGTCGCACTAGTCTATTCCAACCAGCTGTCCTTTACTCCATATACTAATCCCATCCCTTCTTTCAATAATGCTGAAGTTGTAGCAGGCCTTCTAAAAATTAACAATCATAAAAGCATCTGCTTCATTTCCCTCTATATTCCTCCAGGTAAAAACACCAACCCCCTGGAAGACATCCTGTCCTGGGCCTTCACAAATATTAAACTGGAAACTTACATATTGGGTGATGTAAATATAGACTGGAACAAAATCAACAACCGTAACACCACCATGTCAATCAATCTATTTAACTACATTCAACTTACTAACACTATCACTATACCCAACAAAACTAAACCCCCAGGCTCCATACTAGACTGGATCCTAGTATCTCATCCCAATAAAGTGATACAATCTGGTGTTATACCAGACCCATTAGGAGACCACCTCCCTGCCTTCACCCATCGAACTTCCCTCACCCCCCCCCCCACACACTCCCACCAGTTTATCCACACTCAGAACCTCTCTAACTTTAACCCTACTACTTTCTCTGATTCATTCAGGAGTACCAATTGCAACCCCCTGAAAACTCTTCCATTAGACTCAGCCATTGACTTTTTCAATTCAACTTTCTTAAATGTCCTTAACTCCCTAGCTTCAGTAAGAACAAAAAGAGTAAAAACTAAGACCACCCCGTGGCTTACCAAAGACACCAAAAAGTTTATGCTACAAAGAGATAAAACCTGGAAAACATACCTCCAAACTAAACAACCAGACATCTTACTTAAATACAAACAACTAAGAAACCTTGCCAAAAAACAAGTTATCAAAGATAAAAAGTCCTACTACATCAAAATGCAAACAAATCATGCAAAAAACCCCATACAGTTTTGGAACTGTATCAACTCTCTCCTTAGGCCAGGTACTAAAAACAACCCCTGTCCCGACACCAGCAAATCTGACCCTGAAATTGCCTTACTATTCAACACCTTCTCCACCACTTCTATTGCTGAGCTAACCAAGACCTTTACCAACAACAACCATCAATCCTACCCCAACCAAACATCCCCTCCCTCCACTCCCCCCCCACTTTCGAACTCAAACCCATCTCCACCTACCAAATAAAGAAACTACTCTCTAAACTAAAGCCTTGCTGCAATGCCCCCGACAACATTCCCTCCTCCTTCTTAAAAATAGCCTCCGATGGTATTGCTCTCCCTATTAGCATCCTGATCAATAGATCCCTACTTGAATCCTATGTACTCAAACTATGGTGCTCTGCTTATATTCTTCCACTTCACAAGGGTGGCAAAAACTGTAATGTACCTAATTTCCACCCCATAGCCATCCTTTCCCCTCTCTCTAAACTCCTTGAAAAATGCATCCACCTTCAGCTCTTGCCATTCCTTACCAAACACCAGCTACTCTCTCCTACCCAACACGGCTTCCGCCCAGGACATAGTACCAACACCGCCCTTCTATCCTTCTTACATACTGTCAATTTAGCCCGTGACTCCAGTAATTTAGTATCCTTAGTTCTGCTGGACTTATCTAAAGATTTTGATACCATCTCCCACACCCACCTTCTAAATCATCTGTCTAATCTCAATCTCTCCCACAAAACTCTCTCCTGGTTCTCCAGCTATCTTTCCGACAGGTCCCAGGCTGTCAAATGGGACCAGGGCACCTCCACCTTCCGCCCTACCCCCACTGGAGTACCCCAAGGATCCATACTTGGCCCAGTACTATTCAACATCTTTATTAACGACTTTTACAAGGCCATACCTAATACTAAAATTGTTCAATATGCTGACGATTTTACTTTGATCTGCTGCGTCTCTAACTTAACAGATCTCCAACTACTGACACAAATAGCCTTGTCAACTACCGAAAACTGGATGCTCCAAACTCACCTCTCATTAAATGTTAACAAAACTAAAATCCTTCTATTCTCTCCTTCTAAGTCTTCTCCTATTGATAAAAACTCATTCCAAATAACCAGCCATAACAACTCCATTTTAGAGGTCGCTTCCTCCTCCAAACTTCTTGGTGTAACCATTGATGAACACATAAAATTTAATACTCACATCCAGCTAAACATAAAGAAAACCCACATAAAACTCGGCCTACTTTATAGAAACAACCACTTCCTCTCTCCTGCTACCAGACTAACTCTCACCACTACTTATCTCCTTCCCTCTGTACTGTATGGCTCCCTTCTGCTTACTAGTTTATCCTCCTCACTATCCTCCAAACTAGAAGTATGTTACAATAAAATCTCCAGATTTGCTACCAAAGCCAAATCTTCCTCTCATCACTGTTCCTCCCTTCACTCATTAAACTGGCTTGAACTCCATAACCAACTTGGCATTTTCCAAATCACGACTGCCTATAGACTACTATTCCAACCTCCCAAGTGCCCTGCACTATCCAATATCCTAACATCCTATACTCCCCATAGAACACTTAGATCTACCCACCAAAACCTAATCACCATCCACAAACCCAAGCGCCCAGCTGGTCAACTTCTGCTTTCCTTCACCTTAGCCAAAAAATGGAATGCTCTTCCCTCCACTTTTAGGACCTGCGATAGCCTCAAAAACTTTAAAACTCTTCTTCATTCTCACCTTTACTCAAACAGGAAATGCAACTGTACTCTTCACCCTATACCTCTCAAGGTTTCCTCCACTTTTACTCCTGGCTAACCTCTCACCTAGCTAACCTTGCTCATTTGTATTATGTATAAATAACTATATTGTAAAATCTAACCTCAAGGCCATTTGCCTGTCTTTTACACCTAAACAAAATTGTAATTGTTTGTTTCTTTATGAATGCTACCTGTTTGTCAGTAATGCAAAGTTTCTTAGTAATTATTCATGTAACTATGTATTGTTGGAGCTTTTCTCCCCGGGCCTCCACTGAAAACGGGCTCCCCGAGCCCAGTGGACCTCCCGGTCATCAAACTGGAATAAATAATAATAAATAAATTTGCTCCCCACTAGGGGGCCATCTGACATCTGGGGCAAGAAAAACTGATGTAATGGCATTGGCTGCATGTTTTATACCCCTGACCACCTGATGTCATGGAAGAAGGGACAGCAACCGACGCAAGACCCAAGACTTTGTTAATTAGGCCGACTGAGGGCAACCTGCAAGCAGATTACCCAAATGTAATGACTGCAACAGTGAATACACTCGAACATCTACATTCATGGTAAATGTATACAACTGCACTATCTTCTTCTGCCACCACCCATAACACATGCTGAGCTTTGGTGCTCTCCCTCATGTTTAGAATACTGCAACATGAGAACAGAAGGGCATAAAATAGTTGCATAAAATCTTACCATAACCGTAGATGTCCTTCTCTTCCATGTTGCAGTATTTCTGTCCCTCCTTCCTACCCTCACTAAGACATCTACCTCTTCTTCTCCTATCAGTTTCCCTTAGACTACTGTTCAGCTGGGGCATTCATTTTTGAATTCTGTGCATATGAATGCCGCATTTATGGCCCACGATTTATGGTACCTATGTACATGTGACATCCCACGCACCATACAGCAGCCAGGCTAAGCTTTTGTATATTGGACGGACGTTCGGTTCACCTTAGGCAGAGGATTCCTCATATTTAGAATACTGCAGTATGGAAGAGAAGGACATCTATGGTTATGGTAAGATTTTACACAACTATTCTACCCTCATAGACCAGTGCTGAGGGTCCATCAGAGAACTAGAACTCAGCAAACCACAGAATAAGCAGAAGAACGTGAGCACTCCAAAGGACACCAACTTTATTCACCAACAGTTAAGCGCTTTCCTCTCCACTACAGAGACTTCCTGAGAACAATGACTCCAAGAACACACCACAGCCTAGAAAAAAGTTGTAACTTGTAGCTATGCCCTGCTTGTAATCCATTTGCTAATTGTGTACTGGACAACATTGTGCTCCATGCAGTACTTTTAAATAGTAACATTGTCCACTGGTGGCACATGTGTACAAATGCAGCCTTGGCTAGAAACCCGCACTGGCACCATTCTCCTTAAACATATGCATACTTGGCCATTGCATTATTGTTATGGACATGGCCTCATAATTGGTATGGGTATGTGATAACACTTGTACATTTAGCAATTTGTTTATGCACCAGCACAAATCATTTCATTGAGTGAGTTAGCCATGTGTCCCCCACATATGTGGCTAAAGAACATCATTAACCAGGTTTGAGTAGTTACTCTTCTTCAAGCATAGTTTGTAAACATATGCATGTTTCTCTGATAATTCTCTCAGGAGCAGAAACATGCTCTTCTGCCTGGTACGTTTTTGATAGCAGACTTGCACACATTCCCTAGCTGTGCAGATTTCATGTTTTACACAGACACAAACATATATACACACACACACACACACACACACACACACACACACACACACACACACACACACACACACACACAGATACATACACATACACACACACATTCAGCTTAAGTTCATTATGCTATTTAATCTTAAGTGTGATGTTTGTTCCTGTGCTGCTTATCAATCATCAGGTCCTTCCCTCAGTCAGGTATTGCCCATTCATTCATCTCTGCTGAGCATTCCATCAAGTACTGAGATGAGAGTGTCCAGGAGCACTGTCATTCAGTCAGCCAAATGGATGATTTGTACTGGAAAGTTGGCAATGAAAACATTTAGTTGTCATGGCCCAAGTTATGCCATTTTGGTGACACAAGCACTTCTGTCACTTCAAGGCACACCTGTCTGTGACCTTCTGTCTCTGCACATACTTGTCCTCCACATGACCCTATAAAGGTTAGTATCACCAGCTTGGGGGTTACACCCACTTCTTCCCTGCACTGGCTCCCCACATTGTGATGACCCTGTGCCCTCCAGCCAACACTGTGTCATCAGATCAGTGGCAAAAGCCACATGGGAAGCATTAATCCTGTCCCTCCAGGATAACCATTCTGAGCACAAATAATTTAGTGAATGAAGGTCAGTTCAACAAGTCTATCAAACCACAGTGTGGCTGAACTTGCTGAAATATTTGTTATTTACAGATATGTATGTGTATAGCTTCTTGAAAACAGGGCTGTTGCTCTTTTTTACTAAAATTCTTTCTTCAGCACTCTGACAGAGTACTTCTCCAGTAGAATAGAAATCCCAAGTCCAGAGATTTTTAGTTTTAAGGGGTGATATACCAGAAACCTCTCTGATAAGACATATGGAGAGTTGTATGAAAGGTTGGACACTAAAGAGGGAGAAAAGGACCTGTACCAATTGGCTAGACAGAGGGACAGAGCTGGGAAAGATGTGCCGCAGGTAAGGGTGATAAAGGATAACTAGGGAAACTTACTCACAAGCGAGGAGAGTGTGTTGAACAGATGGAAAGAGTACTTTGAGGGGCTGATGAATGAAGAGAATGAGAGAGAAAGAAGGTTGGATGATGTGAGGATAGTGAATCAGGAAGTGAAACAGATTAGCAAGGAGGAAGTAAGGACAGCTGTGAAGAGAATGAAGAATGGAAAGGCTGTTGGCCCAGATGACATACCAGTGGATGCATGGAGGTGCTTAGGAGAAATGGCAGTGGAGTTTTTAACCAGATTGTTTAATGAAATCTTGGAAAGTCAGAGGATGCCTGAGGAGTGGAGAATAAGTGGTACCTATATAGTACCTGGTACCTATTTGGTACCTGCCTTTAAGAATAAGGGTGATGTGCAGAGCTGTAGTAACTACAGAGGGATAAAATTGATCAGTCACAGCTTGAAGTTATGGGAAAGAGTGGTAGAAGCTAGATTAAGAAGGAAGATGATGATTAGTGATCAGCAGTATCTTTTCATGCCAGGAAAGAGTACTACAGATGCAATGTTTGCTCTAAGAGTGTTGATGGAGCAATATAGAGAAGGTCAGGAGGAGTTACACTTTGTCTTTGTGGACTTGGAGAAAGCATATGACAGGGTGCCTAGAGAGGAGTTGTATTGTATAAGGAAGTCAGGGGTGGCAGAGAAGTATGTAAGAGTGGTACAGGATATGTACGAGGGTAGTGTGACAGTGATGAGGTCTATGGTGGGAGTGACAGATGCATTTAAGGTCGTGGTGGGATTACATCAAGGATCAGCTCTGAGCCCTTTCTTATTTGCAGTGGTGATGGACAGTTTGACAGACGAGATCAGGCAGGAGGTCCCATGGACTATGATGTTTGCAGATGACATTGTGATCTGTAGTGAGAATAAGGACCAGGTTGAGGAGACCCTGGAGAGGTGGAGATATGCTGTAGAGAGAAGAATGAAGGTCAGCAGGGCTAAGACAGAATATATGTGTGTGAATGAGAGAGAGGATACAGGAGTGGTGAGGATACAGGGAGTAGAGTTGGCAAAGGTGGATGAGGTTAAGTACTTGGGATCAGCAGTTCAGAGTAATGGTGAGTGTGGAAGAGAGGTGAAAAAGACCATACAGGCAGGGTGGAATGGGTAGGGAAGAGTGTCTGGAATGATTTGTGACCGACAGGTACCAGTAAGAGTGGAAGGGAAGGTCTACAAGAGGGTAGTGAGACCAGCTATGTTATATGGGTTGGAGACGGTGGCATTGACAGAAAGGCAAGAGTCAGAGCTGGATGTGGTAGTTAAAGATGTTAAGATTTGCACTGGGTGTGACAAGGATGGACAGGATTAGGAATCAGTATATTAGAGGGTCAGCTCAGGTTGGACGGTTTGGATATAAAGCTAGAGAGGCGAGATTGCGTTGGTTTGGACATGTGCTGGGGAGGGATGCTGGGTGTATTGTGAAAAGGATGTTAAGGATGGTGCTACCAGGTAAGAGGAAGGCCTAAAATTAGGTTAATGGATGTGGTGAGAGAGGACTTGCAGGTTGTTGGTGTGACAGAGCAAGATGCAGTGGACAGGAAGAAATGGAAACAGATAATACACTGTGGCGACCCCTAACGGAAACAGCCAAAAGAGAAGAAGATACCAGAAACCACTCTACTGTCCTTCCAGTCATGAGAAAGAGAGAGGCATATGTTCCTGATGAAGGAAAATGTGTCACAAGTGAAGCATTGTTAAAAAAGACTTACAGCCTTTAGAAAACAGTGTAACTAATATGTGACAATCTCAGAAGCTGTGATGTGTAGCATAAATGTCCCATACTAAAAAGGAAAATACTGTCTAAGTCAGCTCTGCTGGCATTCTGTGATGAAGTTTTTAGTGCAACCCAGGTGACCTGAGTTTGAATACTGGCTCACACACCTGTTGGGGGTAGAGAATTAGAACAGAGGTGTGATGCAGCCAATGGGTTGGAGGTGGATTGTATGTCTGGGTGTTCAGTCCTGTTATAGAATCCTCAATGTAGACTGTGGATTCCACTAGAATGTTGGAGTTAAGGGTGGCAGGGCTGTTTTGAGGGGTTATGTCACTTGTGGAAGTGTCATGTATAGAGGGGTTATGGTCTTAAAGCATGAGTGGTTAGAACTGTTTAGAACAGTTTGGAGGGACAGGTATAACTTGTAGAGGATACTTCTGCTGAGGAACAGACTCCCTATCCACATAAAACAAAGTTCATTCCTGTCCATATTCAAGTGCAACTTAGATCTATGGATGGAAAACAGAAAATGTACTCTAGGACTGCCCCTGTGTAGTCAGCTTAAGTTCATTATGCTATTTAATCTTAAACGTGATGTTTGTTCCTGTGCTGCTTATCAATCATCAGGTCCTCCCCTCAGTCAGGCATTGCCCATTCATTCATCTCTGCTGAGCTTTCCACCGGGTACCGAGATGAGAGTGTCAGTAGACAGAGGGCTTTATCCCATGCATGAACACCCTCAAATTGTCTGTGGTATGATCCCAGTTATTCTCATTAGGGGTAATATATAATTATTGTCCATGGGATGGGTATGGTCAGTCTATAACCAAGTTGTATGGGTTATTTCAAACACATAAAGGGAAACTGGCTGGAAGCTAGCCTAGTACTTACTTATGAACCTGTGCTATGAATCTATCAAAATCCTTTGTCTTGGATAGGTGAAGACTGTACTCTCTGTTCATGCCCCTAGGAGGGTCAAATATGCCATAGGGCTGTCGCCTCCCAGGGGAAACAAATGGAACTAATGAAATGAATGGAGAGAGGAGAACCAGGTGGTCATCATGATTTGGGAGCAAGAAATATCCCAAAGGAAAAATGAGTACATTCACGTCTGCAAATTAAGGAAACAGCAAAACTCTCCTGATGGCATTTACAACAAATGTAAAACAACTGAATTGGACGTAAAGTCAGTGTAGCAACAATACTGCATACTTCCAGAATATTTTAAAGGACACATTTCATTTCTCAAAAGTTGTAACTACAAAATTGATCTTCACTTTTTGTGGGTATGTGGCAGGCCTGCTTGTGGTCTATGCCTTGGTAGCCTTTAGAAATGTTTTGTAGACACATGACATGTCTATGCCATTTTCTGCATGACATGTTTCATAATTAAGTTTACAAGTGCTTTGTACTGCAGTGTGCAGTTTTGTTTGCTAACAGATCTGTGCAGCAGACTTGTGAAGGGGCAATTTTAACAAAAGGATTGGAATCTTGTACCCCATGACATTCAGTGCATCAGAACAAGATATGTGAATTCTGAATATCCTGAAATTTGTAGTATGGTCCATGACAGGCCTATTCTGTACCCAGAGCTGGATCAGAGACACAGGCCAAGGTCAGCATTGTCAGTGTAAAGCACCAGTCATCAGTGTCTTGCTTTGCACAAATCCATTCTCCTTCTTCTGAGCCTGATAAAATAATTTTTTGCTGTCAGTAGAGAGCTTGCATAAGGGACGTGCAGTGTTGAGAACCCAGGTCTTCCTGTGTATGTCAGAGAACAGGCACAATAAATCATCTTCAGGATAAAGTTAGTAGTAGTGTCAAAATCAAAGGCTGGCTACTGGGAACAGCCTCTGAACAGAACACTAATGGCTCATAGTTACCTAGGGTTAAGAGCAGATTAACTCTAGGAATGGCTAAGGAGATCTTTGTGGAAATAAAAATTCTGCCTGCCCTCCCTGCCCACAGGTGTATAAGCGCGCACACACACACACACACACACACACACACACACACACACACACACACACACACACACACACACACACACACACACACTGTGTACATAACCTTTGCATCTGTAGCTGCAGGTTGTGGGTAATAGTCTTGGGGAACATAGTTCATTGTCTCTGTACTACATAAACTGACATACTCAAGACTTATTGCATACAAAGTTAGCTGTTTTTTCAATGATCTATTTATGCATCACTGGTAGCTCTTTGCATGTTTACATTATTAAGTATTCTACACATTATCATATTTTTGTGAACAGTTAGTTTTACACTGGCATGTACAGCGTATAAATTTTAAAAGTATTTCTGTACACAGTGGTTTATATGCTTACATGCTTTTGTGTAACCCCTATCGTGCAAATTTCTGTGCATGCTGTCATGCATATATTTGTCTGAACTCGTGCATGCATGTCAGTGGGTGAAAGCAGGATTGTAAAGTGCTGTTTCGCTTGCACTAATTTTTATGCTCAGAGGCAATTTTGTGCATTTGTTTGCATGACTAAAAGTCTCTCTGTATGGAATACTCTGTTTTCACTAACATTTGCGTGCACACTGGCTTGAACCAGTAATTTTGTAGTCCGCGTTTATATGTGCATATTTATTTAATATTTATTTATTTATATGTGCTTTGTTGTATGTTCAAAGTTATACATGTATGTATGCATCTAGTTGTGTCTGTTCTGAGGACACTGTGTATGTTTACAAACAGGTCTAACTGCACTGGTATGTATATTTACAGGTATTTCTACATACACTGATTTATGTTTTCATAAATGTTTCTTATGCACTGGCTTGTACCTTTTGTAGTCCTTTTCATGTACATTTGCCTGTATGTTTATTTGTTACATTTTGCATGAGAACAAACCTTTCTCTGCACAACATGTAGGTTAAGGCAGTTATGTTTGCGATGCTTGTATATAGATTTTATTGTACACTACGGCACCCATGTTCACACTCATTATGTGCACACATGCATTTAAAAACATTTCCATAATTACTGAAATAGCTTTGCAGAGTGTCTGTGTCTGCATTTATGGAACTTTGCAAACATTTTTGATCCATTGCTGTATGTTCATGACTATGTTATTGTATGTGAATAAGTTAAAAGTGGTTCCTGTGCACTCCCGTATGCCTGCTGCTGAATCGGTGAGCACACTTACCCATTTCATCTGCCTGCATGACCCCATCAGTGCTTTTGGGCACACAGTCCCATTATGCATGTTATGACTTGTAGGGCTACATCCAAAGTCGATATATGTGACTGATTAAAACAACTGTGTACTGCCTATCCTGAAATGTACCGAAACAAAGCTAACAAATTGCACTAGTCATAGCTGAACTGCTTATCTGAGGAAAAAAAAAACAGCAAACAGCTTTCTTCATTACTCTGGCAAGTATATTTGTAGGATTTGTAAAATGGCGTAGAGAATTTCAGCAGTTGTAGAATTTACTAAGAGATTTTGAGAAAAGGTTGTAGATCAGACTGTATCTTCCAAGAAAGACAAAAACAAAGAGATTTGTAGAGTCTGGGATTTTTTTTTCATGCACATAAAAGATAGGTTGGAAATTAAATCTGTTAAAGAGGCAGATAGTAGCAAATAGTTGAATTAACACATGAAGGAAGAGCTGATTGAGTCTGAATCCTACTTGTGTCTGACCTGAAGATTTTGCAGAGAAAAGCCTTCCAGTAGGCATCACTGGGCTTAGAATGGGCTGTATGAAAACTTCTGCTTAGCTGAGGAAGAGAAATGGAAAGACAAAGCTGCCAAACCCGTGTTTTGGTTTTTTGCAATTTCTGTTGCCTGTCACCCCTAAGAGAGGTCTTTTCTTGATGATATTATTAGCAGATTTAGCTAGACCTAGGCCTGTTGCCAAGGAAGAGACAGTATCCCAGGAGGCTTTGCTGTGAACGGCTTGGAGGACTTGATGTTATGAGAGTCGAGTGAGTCCCCCCCCTTCCCTAACCGCAAAGCCCAGCTGGGCTATTAGGTTTATTATTAGAGTAATAAAACCTTTATCAAACCATTTCTGCTGAGGAACACTGGCCTTGCTCAAGGAACCGGTGACGCGTGAAGGCAGCTAGGAATCTAATCAGACTTGGGATTTTTAAAGGTACAGCATCCAACAGGCCTGGGCTAAAGTCTGACCTTGTTCATTACATTTTAGAACAATTTTGTGTATGCACATATAGATTAAAAAATCTGAACTGTTTGCATGTGTGTAGACTCAGATAATGGTAAATCCACTGTCCTCTGTTTTGAACAGTCACTAAACTATAGACATTGAGATGAGGGTGCAGTTCTATTTTTTTATTTTTTTAAAGAGCCCTACAGACAGTGTGGTCAGATGAGGACTCGTGCAATAAGAATCTCATTTATTTGAGCTTTAGTAACACTCAGTACCCCAGGGGGGGTGGTGGTGGGGTTATACCAACTGCAATTCCACTTGTCTGGTATAAGTAATTGTTGAATGATCAGGTCTGCTAGCTTCTCTGGGGAAGGAGTGAGGTGATCCAGGTTTGATTCTTTGTCCACTTTCTCCAGGCTAAATGGGAGAATGTGGTCTGACACTGATGAGGAAGATGTCATCAATGTTTTCTGGGAGCATCCAAGAACACATTAGTAGCAGAACAGCTGCAGAGGTACACAAGTTGTTCAACTTAGAGAAAGCGAAGGACTCCCGATTGCTGTGTCAGAGAAGAAAATGACAGCCATTTTCAGATGCACATTATCACATCACACTACTGAAAACTCATACAACATGAATAATTCTGCAGATGAGATGCATAGATCTGGAATCACTTTTCTGCATGTGTTACTGTTAGTGTACTTTCTTACTGAACCAGAAGAGATTATACGTTTGGAGGAGGGTTTGAGTGTACTTATATCTCGTGTCCTCAGAGCAGTCTTTGTCCGGTTTGCAACTCTTTGTCCCAGCAACAGTCCATTGATGCACTGTTGCTGCTAGCATTTGCTACTGTCCTGCTTGGCTTTGTGTGCCAGGTAGTGTAGCTGTATGAAGCAATTTATGTAGGTGAAGGACAGAGCGGCTAACATATCGTACAGTGCTGAAGGACAGACTGACTGGCATAACATACATTGCTGAAGCACAAACCAGCTGACAATGATGTATGTTGCTGAAGGGCAGACTGACTCACATAATGTACATTGCTGAAGGACAGACTGACTGATGTAGCATGCATTGCTGAAGGACAGACTGACAAAAGATGCATTAGTAAGTGCAAAGAATGTGGGCAAAACTTGTGCAAACATATGCGTATACTTGGCTGTATGACTGATGTGCATAAGGTTGGCTGCTGTAAAATCTTGTAGGCTTGATAGTTCTGGGACAGCTACTCTAATGCTTGTCTGACTTGACTCACTGTCCATACATTACAAGACAGTTGTTAAGGTGTGACTGATGCCTCATAAGTGTGCCACGGTCATCAACGTTTTATGTTTCTTCTCTCAGTATTTTATTCTTCATTTTCATCATTTACAAACACAGTTTGATGACTGTTTTCTTGACTGTAAATAGCAGACCCTCCCCTAAAATGTACTCACTTCTTTTTTGTTTGCTACATTTTTCCCCATCTGTCCTGCAGTCATCAGCCCTCTCCTGGGCAATCAGACCCTTCATTCCCCATCACTTGAGCAAGGACTGACCAGCAGATGCCATTATTTAGACAACTGTCAGTAGTGGTTTGGGTTTTAACTGAACCCTATCCCTTGTGTGTGCTTGGCTTCACAAAGGAAGGGGTTTACAGTGGGCTGATCATGTTGGTTATCCCTTTTTCACAAAAGATATTGTCAACAACCAGATTCACCCTTCTGTCCTCAAGCACAGGTGATGGTTTCCCAAGTGTCCGCCAGGTAATTAGCAGCACCCTCATGTGCTTGCCTAGTACCTGCTCCCATCCCTCCCCTCAGGAGAGGTGGACATGATGTGGAGAGGTTGACATGACATGCCCCTTCAGTCCTTTGCCTTCCTGCCTTGCTGTTCCAGTGTTCAGGCTACTAACTGAACCTAGGTCTTACAGATCACAGTCAGGGCTGAAATCCCTCTGCTCTGTGGTTAATAGGTGTAGTACTAACTGATATGGAGCAGATGGTACACAGCGCAGCTATGGCAGAGCAGTTCTCTCAGCTGACTAGTAACTTACAATCTCCAATCTACCTTCAGTGACAGTAACTCAAAGACATGACAGTTCTGAAATGAAGATTAATCATTTTTAATACTGTCAAAACCAGGCACTGAAAAGAATAGTACTGCATCTTTATACCTCCCCCACACCTCCTGAAATTTAATATTTTCATTTTAATATTTTGCTTCCAAGGACACACAGCTTAAGAGAAAATAGAAACACTTCTTGACATGGAAACCAAATCTGCCTGTTTCTTTGGTGCCTTGCAAGCTGGATTTAAAATTTGCATTTGTTAACCTGCCAACTCAATCAAAACTTTCAATGTGTATCAATCAGTAAATGCACTTTCAGCAAAAGATGTCCTGACAGCCCAGTGCCAGGCCGTAGCAACAGATGCCCCTCTCTCTTTCTCTTTCTCTCTCTCTTCCTTTCTTAGGTTAATATACCTATTCTGTTATGCCTTTCTCGGCCATCATCTGATACTTACTGAGTTAAAACTGCTGGTTTATAATATCCACAATGTGTGTGATCCATTTTCTTTCACTGTAACAGAAATACTTTTTCTTACTCTGTTCCCTTTCACTGTTTCTCTCTCTTTCTCTTTACATAAACTCTTGAGTATAATAACAACTGTAAAATTCAGGGAAGCTGGAAGAAACAAGTAATAAACTTTAAACCATTTCCATTGCTGTCTGTTTGCTACTTGCCTGTTCATTTTTTGGGATCTGTGATTTCTTCATCTCTGACTTGGTCCCCCTCCCCCCATATACATTAATTTGTTTTTCTTTCCAAGTAGCTGATGTTCATCATGTTACACTGCTGCAGTCATCACACTTGGGTTATCCTGCCATCAGGCGGTCCCGCAGTCGGCCCAAGTTCCAAAGTCTTGGTCCAGCGTCGGTTGCTGTCGCTTCTTCCCTGACATCAGTGCGCCAGGGGTATATAAGATGCAGCCGACGCCATTTTCTTCAGTCTTTCTTGCTGCACGATGCCCGATGCAAAAGCAGTTCGCAAGTGCCGGTCGGCTGACTCCTGAGATTTTCATTCCGAATCCAGAACCGAAGTCTTCTACAAAGCTAAGTACCCCATTGGGGAAACTTTTTCTTGCCTCAGACCGATGTCAGTAAAAGTTAATAATTGTATTTCTTGTGGGAAGCAAATACCTCATAAGGATTTCCATTCCTATTGTATCCCATGCCTAGGCCCAGACCACGACGTCACTGGTTGTCGGTTTTGTGTTAGGTTTAACAAGCGCACTATTAAACGTCGGTTTGATTTTGCCCGACATTATTTTGGCAGAAAATTCAATTACACCATGCCGTTGGAACAATTGACAACCGAAATACACAAAATGCGCAAAGACAAGGACAGGCATCCGAGGCCCAAAACTGACGATGAAGCCTCTTCTAGGCCAGTTGCCGGTTCTCCGGTTTTCAGCGAAGCACCTTCGCAGCCCCTGATGACCGCTTCTTTGGAACCACAGGCCGCCTCTGACTCCCACGTGGAGATGGCTGGGCCTTTGGATACACCAGAGACCTACCGAGACTAACCCTTCTGAGGGCTTCGGAGTAGCTGAACAACCCGCAGCTTCAGAGGGTGTTTTCAGGCCTACTCAGTTAACCATTAAATCTTCTGCTAAATCTAAAACAAAGAAACAACTTCAGCATTCACCAGGACAGGCCTCCATGCCTAAGAAACACATGCTCAAAATGGCCGAAGACCTAATTACTCTGATCAGGGGGTCCCACCCTCCTCCTGATAAAAGGTCTAGACAGCATGCAGACTATGACTCATCCGACCAGGTGTCCATCTCCTCAGATTCATCCTCAGACCAAGGATACTCTTTACCCCCTTATGAGGATTCTGATGCTGAGGAATCCATTCCTTCAGCCTCTCCACCAGAGGACTACTCCTTTGGAGAAACCTTAAATACCATGCGAGAGCATTTCCATTGAGAGGGCCAGGATTACTCAGAATCCAAGAAAAGGCTCAGAGATTTCCTTTTATTACCTAAACACAGACCCCTTGCTATTCCGCCAGTGTTAGATATTGTGGATGATGTGTATGCTGAATCCAGCTTAAAGCATGATTCTGTACTTCCAGCTCCAGTTAAGCCAGACAGATATTACAGAGTCCCTGACTCTCACAAATTCCTTTATAAAAGCCCTGTTGCTGATCTTGAAACTATTTCCCAGGGTCCCAAAGGGGTAAAGGCCTCTACAGCAAAAAATCCAGTCCTCTCTGACAGAGATTCCAGGGCATTAGACAGTTGGGGAAAGAAAGTATACACATCTGCAACTTTAGCAATGAGAGCACTAAATTGCCAGTTTCACATGCTTAAATATCAGCAATATTTGATGTCTCAGTTGAAACAAAAAATGCTTCCAAATTCAGATCTTCCTAACTATAAGGAAATGCAGGATTTATTGCATGCAGCTGAACAAGTGGGAAAACATACTTTGCAATGTGGTTTTGATTCCTTAGAGGTCTCCTGTAGAGCAGCAGTTACAGGGTCCGTCATTAGAAGACATGCTTGGTTAAAAGGACAGACGTTACCAGATCATGTTAAAGCAAAATTATTGGATGCACCCTTGCAGCAGGATGTTTTATTTGGAGTTAAGGCAGAAGAGGTATTATAGAAAATGGAGGATAAAGCAAAATCTATGCAAACGGTGAAGGATTTCTTACAGGTTCAGCCTCCTCGATTTAGCAGAAATTGGCCAACAATGAATTGGTCCTTTCCAGTTTCAGACAGACCTCAAAGGGGCAGATACAGACGTCCAAGAGACAGAGGTCAACCACAAGGTGCTTACAGGCCTCGACAATGGGGTGCTTCAACCCAGAAAGAAGGGGAAGACAGGCCTCAACCTTATAAAAAGCAGACCCAATGACTTCCCACTACAGCTGCCAAACATCTCTCTCTTGGCAGCCCCCTTGGGGGGAAAACTGACACTTTTCAGTCACAATTGGCAATTAATCACCAAAGACAAATGGGTTCTCAATATTGTGTCTCAAGGTTACAGGTTCCACTTTCACACTCTGCCAAGGTTAAAAGGAAAGTCAAATCTGCCACCAAATCAATGGGCAGAGGCTCAAAGGCAAATTACAGCACTCATGGACATGAGAGCTATTCAAAAGGTACCAATACAGGAGCAAGGACAAGGATTTTACTCAAGACTCTTTCTGGTTCTCAGAAAGGACAAAGCCTGGAGGCCCATTCTGGATCTTTCTTCTCTATATACTTACCTGGATGTTCCAAAATTCAAAATGTTGACACTACAGCAGCTTTTTCCCATGCTGAGCAAGAAAGCTTGGCTCGTAACATTGGACCTCAAGGATGCATACCTGCATGTCCCTATCAGACAAAATTGCAGAAGATACCTCAGATTCTTAGCAGGTTCAATGCACTACCAATTCTCTGCACTGCCCTTTGGCTTATCTATTGCGCCCAGTGTCTTTACAAAATGCATGGCACCAGTAATTGCATTTTGCAGACAAAAAGGAATTCAAATTTACCCATATTTGGATGACTGCCTTATTCAAGCAGAGAGCAAAGACATTCTTCTAAAGCATCTGGCATTTGTAAAAAGACTGCTAATTTGCCTAGGGTACATTAAACGAAAAGAAATCAAAACTAGTGCCCTCACAAGAGATAATATTCCTGGGTGCCAGCTTAAATACAACGGCCCAGATGGCTTATCTCATGCCAGACAAGCAAGGACAACTGACTCAATATTTCCAATTGATGGCAACAAAGACTCAACTCCCTGCAAGAAAAATTCTGCAGGCCTTGGGTTACATGGCATCTTGCATACTACTAATTCCATATGCAAAACTGCATATGAAGAAACTACAATGGTACCTAAAGAGTGTCTGGTCTCAACACTGTCACAGTTTGGAAACAGTAATACCACTTATTCCTTGCCTTCAACAGGAGTTTCGATGGTGGGCTCAAGCCTGTCACCTCAACCAGGGACAGCCTTTCACTCAACCCACAGCCAGGCAAACACTGACAACAGATGCTTTGGATTACGCCTCGGGAGCACACATGGCAGGAAAATGTATTCAGGGCAAGTGGACCGCAGAACAAAGGCATCTTCACATCAATCAAAAAGAGATGCTAGCTGTACAAAATGCCATTATAGCTTTCAAGGACCTTCTGCATCCAGGACAACTACTTCTAAAGACAGACAACAGCACAGTTATGTGGTACATAAGCAAGGGGGCACTCATTCATATCCCCTCTGCAGACAAGCCATGACCTTGTGGAACACAGCTCTAAATCTATCAAGTTAATCTGCAAACACGATTCCTGCCAGAAGAGAAAAACACACTGGCAGATGACTTAAGCAGAACCATCATGGATCCGCACGAGTGGAAATTAAATCCACAAATGTTCAGGATGATAACACAGAAATGGTGGAGCCTGGACATAGATCTGTTCGCATCCCCAATGAATTGCCAGCTACAGAAATTCTGCACAAGGACTTACCACCCACAAGCATGGAAAGTGCATGCCCTCTCATTCAGCTGGAAAAACCTACAAGTATACACTTTCCCACCACTGCCTCTTCTTTCAAAGGTACTCATAAAAGCCAGACAAGAAAGGCCAAATATGATTCTGATTGCCCCAGACTGGCCACACCAGCACTGGTACCCAATCTTAAAGAACTTAGCACAAAGACCACCATGGATTTTGCCTCAAATCTCACAACTTCTGACTCAGCAAAACAATCAGATACTTCACGGCCAGCTCAAGACTTTAAACCTGGCTGCATGGCAGATTCCTTAGTCAAGCAAACAATGCCTCTCTCCAAAGCTGTTATGGATGTCATTCTGGAGACCAGAAGGCCTAGTACCAGGAAAGCCTATTCAGATAAATGCAAGAGATTCTTTGCCTGGAATCAGTCTCACAGCCTTGACCCTCTTGTCCCAAATATTCCTCAGATACTACAATACTTGACTGAGATGCTGGACAAGGGCCTCTCCTTTTCATCCATTAAGATCCATGCCTCTGCCATCTCTGCTCATTACAACACAGATCCACCAATTTTTTCTTATCCTTTGGTAAAACAGTACCTCAGAGGGGCTAAAAACATAAGACCACCCCGTAGAGCACCAACTCCAACTTGGAACCTCAACTTTGTCCTGGAAAAATGAACTTTACCTCCTTTTGAGCCAGCTAACTCAGCAGACTTAAAATATGTCTCTTTGAAAACTGCTCTGCTCCTGGCAATAACCTCAGCACGAAGAATTTCAGAATTACAGACACTAATGGCAGTGGAACCTTTCATCATTTTCCGCCAAGACAGGGTGTCTTTAAGAAAAAACCCTACTTTTATGCCAAAGGTGGTATCAAGTGTGGCTCTAAACCAAACTATTCACTTGCTAACTTTTTATCCAAATCCACAGAATAAAGGGGAGAGACTACTGCATTCCTTGGACATACACAGGCAGTTACGCTTCTACTTGGACAAAACTAAAGCTTTCAGGAAAACTGAGCAATTGTTTGTAGCATATGCTGCAGGAACACAGGGAAAAGCCATTTCAAAACAGACCATTTCAAAATGGATAGGGCATTGCATATGTTTCTGCTATACACATCATGGGAAAACTGTACCTACCAGCATTAGGTCTCATTCCACCAGGGCAACAGCAACTTCAACTGTCTACCTCAGAGGAGTACCTACCAAGGACATTTTGGAAGCAGCAACTTGGAGTTCTGTACATACCTTCACCAAGCATTTCCATCTGCCTCTTTACTCTAAATCCAGAGCTGGCTTTGCCACTGCAGTTCTGCAGGGCCTTATAGCCACCCCTAATGCCTTATAGAACCAGCCACCCTACCTCTGCTTTGGGATTCTACCCAAGTGTGATGACTGCAGCAGTGTAACATGATGAACATAGTACAGATGTTCAACGTGCATACAGCTGCAGTCATAACAGATGGGTTTTCCTGCTGTCAGGCGGGTCCTCGGTCGGCCGAATTCCAAAGTCTAGGTCCGGCGTCGGATGTCGTCGCTTCTTCCCTGACGTCAGTGTGACAGGGGTATAAAAGAACCAGCCGACACCATTTTCTTCAGTCTTTCTTAAGACAGTTCCTCAGAGGGGCTAAGAATATAAAACCCCCAAGGAAGCAACCAGTACCTGCTTGGGATCTCAATTTCATTCTAGAAAAACTGACCCTGCCTCCTTTTGAGCCAGCTGCTTCAACAGAACTGCAATATTTGTCATGGAAAACAGCCTTCCTTCTGGCTATCACGTCAGCACACAGGGTTTCAGAACTACAAGCCCTCATGGCTGTGCAGCCTTTCATCATTTTCCATCAGGACAGAGTTTCCTTACGAACCAACCCTTCTTTTATGCCAAAGGTAGTATCCAGGGTAGCCTTGAATCAGGCTATCCACTTACCTACCTTTTATCCTAATCCACAAAACAAAGGGGAGAGACTACTACATTCCTTGGACATTCACAAACAGCTCAGTTATTATTTGGACAGAACAAAGCCTTTCAGAAAATCAGAGCAACTCTTTGTGTCCTATGCTACAGGTGCTCAAGGGAAGCCTGTTTCCAAACAGACAATCTCAAAATGGATAACCAACTGCATTTGCTTTTGTTACTCTTTTCATGGTAAAACTGTACCTACAGGCATCAGATCTCACTCCACAAGGGCCACAGCTACCTCTGCAGCTTTCCTCAGGGGGGTTCCTACCAAAGATATTTTGGAAGCAGCCACTTGGAGTTCTATACATACTTTCTGCAAGCACTATCACCTACAATTATACTCCAAATCTAGAGCGGGCTTTGCCACTGCAGTCTTTCAGGGCATCCTAGCTCCTCCTAGTTCCACTTAGTGCCTACCACCCCTTTTTTAGCTTTGGGATTCTACCCATCTGTTATGACTGCAGCGGTATGCACGATAAACATAGTACAGTTTTGTACCTACCATAAATGTAGATGTTCGAGTGCTAATACAGCTGCAGTCCAGGTTTCCCTCCCTCCTTCCCCTCTTGGGACAGGCCTAATGGCTAACACCTCCTCATGCAACATGATTGGGGTATTCTTTTATGGTGTATTTGCTTGCAACTACTGTTTTTTGATTTTATTGCATTGCATTATTACATAAATTTATGTTTTGCCTTCCTTCTGGGGGCACCTGACATCTGGGGCAAGAAAAACTGAAGAAAATGGCGTCAGCTGGTCCTTTTATACCCCTGTCACACTGACGTCAGGGAAGAAGTGACGACATCCGACGCTGGACCTAGACTTTGGAATTCAGCCGACTGACGGCAGGAAAACCCATCTGTTATGACTGCAGCTGTATTAGCACTCGAACATCTACGTTTATGGTAGGTACAAAACTGTACTTTGTGTACACTTACCATAAATGTAGATGTTAGTGTATTCACTGTTGCAGTCCAGGTTACCTTCCCTCCTTCCCCTCTTACTTGCTGTTACTTACCCTACTTTTCTACCCTTTGCTGCCTATGGGAAGTATTTGCTGGTAACAGAAAGTCTTTGATTGCTTTTCTTATGTATGTTTTATTAGCAATTTACATTGCCTACGTTTTTGGGGGCACCTGACATCTGGGGCAAGAAAAACTGAAGAAAATGGCGTCAGCTGGTTCTTTTATACCCCTGGCACACTGACGTCAGGGAAGAAGCAACAACAACTGACGCCGGACCAAGACTTTGGAACTCGGACTGACTGCGGGACCGCCTGATGGCAGGATAACCCAAGTGTGATGACTGCAACAGTGTATGCACTCGAACATCTACATTTATGGTAGGTACAAAACTGTACTTTTTCTTGATCCTTTTGGCTTCCAGTTAGTGACCGTTTCCACATAGAGGATTTATGCATTCACTGCTAGCCTTACTTAATACATTCATATCTCATTGTTCTTAATGAAGGGATACATGCCCAATCAGCATCTTCACTGAAAGGATACATGCCTGTCTCGATTCCCCAATAAATGGATACATGTCTAACCAAATATCCTCACTGAAAGAACATATATCTGTTCCGAAGAATCTGCTGATTGAATACAAGCTTGCCCAGATCTTCTCACTGAAATGACACATACCTGCTCCACTAACTTGATATGTGCCACCCTCAAGAGTCCTGAACTGAATGGATATATGCCTGCCTTGATATCCTTCACAGTTGGATATGTAAGCTTGCTCCATTTTCCACACAGGCATTGTACATAACTGTTGGATATTTCCACTGAGAAGACACATGATGGCCCCCTTATTCATAAGTCAAGTAATGCATGCCTGATGATGGGGTGTGTGCCACCTGATGTTTCCACTTTAGGGACACAAGATACCACAGTGTCACTACTGACAGGATATGTGCCTTCCCTCTTGTCCCCGCTGACATCGTATGTTCTTACCTCATTGTCTATGCAGAAAGGGGTATGTGCCTGCCCTTATGTCCCCACTGACAGCGTATGTTCTTACCCCATTGTCTATGCAGAAAGGGGTATGTGCCTGCCCTTATGTCCCCATTGACAGCATATGTGCTTGCCCCATTTTCTGTACAGAAGGGGTATGAATCTGCCCTCATGCCGCCACTGACATCATATATGCTTACCCCAATGTCTGTGCAAAAGGGGTATGTGCCTGCCCTCATGTCCCTACTGACAGCATATATGTTTACCCCATTGTCTGTGCTATGGGCAGTATGTGCCTGCCCTCATCTCTCCACTGACAGCATATATGTTTACGCCATTGTCTTTGCAGAAGGAGAATGTGCCTACCCTCTTGTGCCCACTGATGATGTATATGTTTATGCCACTGTCTGTGCAGAAGGGGTATGTGTTCTTCATGTTTCACTGTTGCAGTCATCACACTTGGGTTATCTGCCTGCAGGTAACCCTCAGTCAGCCCGAATACCAGAGACTTAGTATTTTTGCGTCAGTTGCTGTCACTCCAGGGCTGAAATCAGGTCGTCAGGGGTATAAAAACAGGCAGCTGACGCCATTACATCAGTCTTTCTTGCCGAGGAGCCCGAATCAGAAGCAGTTCGCACGAGTGCTGGTTGGCCGCTACTTGAGATTTTGTTTCCAAATTGAATTATCCTGAAGTCTTCTAAAGCTAAGTACCCCACTGGGGATCCTTTTTTCTTGCTCTAACCGATGTCAGAAAAAGTTAACAATTGTCTTGCCTATGGAAAGCAAATACCACACCAAGATTTCCATTCTTACTGCGTCACCTGTTTAAGCCCAGACCACGATGTACCTCGCTGTCCGTATTGTGCCTTGTTCAACACCCGAATTATTCGTCGTCGGGCCCGTATTGTTGCTAAATACTTTTGTTCTGGATCTCCATATTCCAAAATGGCTTCGGTAAGCCATACAACTACCGGTCTTCCGAAAAAATGTAAGGATAAAGACAGAGACAGACCGCACAGGTCCAAAACTGCCGACGATGCTTCCGTTAAGCTAGTTGCCAGTTCGCCGGTACTCAGTGAGTTGCTTTCGCAGCCCCTGATGCCCGCTTCAGTGGATTCGCAGGCCTCTACCAAGACCCATTCGGAGTCTGGTATTCTGCAAGACTCTTCTTCGACTACGGAACCTGCGGATGTCTATACCTTGGATGGGTCCGGAGCCGCTGAGCAGGCACCAGCTTCTGAGGAAGTTCTTCGCACTACCGATATTCAACACAAACCGACAACTTCTTTCACGTCTTCAGTTCTGTCTAAAACTACCAAGTTTATAAGGCCAAGAGTACGCGCTACACCTAAAAAACTGACAACCCAAACTCAAGCATCTGCTTCCTTGCCACAACATGAAATGCTTAAACTGGCAGAAGACCTTATTATGCTGATTAGGGGAAGTCAGCCTTCCCCTGCTAAGAGAAAAGGAGACCTGTCCCCAGCAGCTTTAACAGACCAAGAGTCTGACGACTCTGACTCTGCTCCCAGGAATACAATCTTTTGACTGGGGACTAGTTCTGATTTCTTTTTGTTGATGGTGTACCCCAGGGAGGTTAGAAGGTTTTTTTTTACAAATGTCAGGTGCTGCAACAGCATTTCTTGACGGTCTGCCTGAATCAGGCAGTTGTCCAAGTACAGGTAAATTTGAATTTTTCTCTGTCTGCAGTAGGCAATGGCTGGAGCCAGGCATTTTGTGAATACTCTGGGAGCAGTGGATAAGCCAAAGGGAAGTGCAGAGAACTGATAATGCATAGATCCTGCCCTGAAGTGTAGATATTTTCTGTAGAAGTCCCTGATAGGGATGTGCAGATAGGCTTCTTTTAAGTCTAGGGTAGCTAACCAAGCAGCTTTGGCCAGCATAGGAAAAAGCTGCTGCAGGGTGAACATTTTGAATTTTGATACCACCAGGAAGGTGTTTAGAATGGAAAGATCTAGGATTGGGTCCCAAGTGCCCTCTTTTCTGGGTACCAGGAAAAGTCTGGAATAGAACCCTTAACCTATCTGTTCCACAGGAACAGGCTGAATTGCCCTTATGGAGAGCAGGGATTGAACTTGGTTTTGTGCCTTTGCCCACTGGTTTGGAGAAAGGTCTGGGAACCCTTTTGGGGTTGGCAGTGAATGGAAGTAAAATTTGTATCCCTGGGATGCAATGTTGAGGACCCATCGGTCTTTGGTTTTGGAAGTCCAATTTTTTTGCATGATGGGCAAGTTTTCCTCCCAGGGGCACAAGCAGTTGGGCAAAAGTGGGGAGTGGAGTTGGGAAGTCATTGTGAATTCTTTCCAAAAGGGGGTGGCTTAGCACTCCTTGTTTTTGAAGTGGAGGCACTCCATTTCTTAGATCTCTGCATACCCTGAGACTGAAGTCTGGGGGGGGGGTCTGTTTCCCCTGGGTCTAGTTTGAGATGGCCTTCAGGGTCTGGAAAGGACCAATGCTTCGAGGGGCAATGCCTACTGAATCTAAGAGGCTGTACTTGCAAGAAATCTTTGACTGTCTGCATAGATTTAGCTTTTTCTTCCATCTTTTTAAGAACCTCTTCTGCTTTGGTGCCAAACAGATTGTCCTTGTTCAAAGGAGCATCTAGTAATTTTGATTTGACATGGTCTGGCAAGGTCTGCTCTTTAAGCCAAGCATGCCTTCTCAGTACAGAACCAGTGACTGCTGCCCTGCAAGATACTTCTAGGGCATCAAAGCCACATTGCAAAGTATGCTTGATGACTTGGCTTGCAGAATCCATAAGTTCTTGTAATTCTTTATTTTCTGCACAGTCTGTAAAGGTAGCTATTTTTTTTGCTTAATAAGTTCTATAATATGTTGTTGGTACTTCAGCATGTGAAATTGACAATTCAAAGCCCTAATGGCGAGAGTTGCAGAGGTGTGTATACCTTCTTACCCCATCTGTCTAAAGCTCTGGAATCCCTGTCTGAAGGGGTGGGATTCATAGCTATAGTTGCTTTGATACCTTTAGGCCCCTGGGAGATGACCTCTGGGTCAGCAGTAGGGTTTTTGAAAAGGAATTTGTGAGAGTCAGGAACTCTGTAGTATCTGTCTGGTTTCCTAGGAGCAGGGGGTAAAGTATCAGGAGTTAAACTAGATTCCATAAAGACATCATCCACAACATCCAGGACTGGAGGTATTACTAAAGGCCTATGTTGTGAAAAATCTAGAAATTCTCTGAGTCTTTTTTTGGACTGAGGATAGTCTTGGCATTCCCAGCAGAAATGCTCTCTTAAAGTATGTAAGGTTTCACCAAAATAAAAATCCACTGGAGGAGAAGCAGAGGGAATGGATTCCTCTGCATCTGAATCCTCATAAGCAGATAAAGGCATGTCTTCATAATCAGATACGTCAGAGTCGTCGGACTCTTGGTCTATTAAAGCTGCTGGGGACAGGTCTCTTTTTTCTCTTAGCAGTGGAAGGCTGACTTCCCCTAATCAGCATAATAAGGTCTTCTGCCATTTTAAGCATTTCATGTTGTGGCAAGGAAGCAGGTGCTTGAGTTTGGGTTGTCGTTTTTTTAGGCGTAGCGTGTACTCTTGGCCTTAGAAACTTGGTAGTTTTAGACAGAACTGAAGACGTGAAAGAAGTCGGTTTGTGTTGAATATCGGTAGTGCGAAGAACTTCCTCAGAAGCTGGTGCCTGCTCAGCGGTTCCGGACCCATCCAAGGTATAGACATCCGCAGGTTCCATAGTCAAAGAAGAGTCTTGCAGAATACCAGACTCCGAACGGGTCTTGGTAGAGGCCTGCGAATCCACTGAAGCGGGCATCAGGGGCTGCGAAAGCGACTCACTGAGTACCGGCGAACTGGCAACTAGCTTAATGGAAGCATCGTCGGCAGTTTTGGACCTGTGCGGTCTGTCTCTGTCTTTATCCTTACATTTTTTCAGAAGACTGGTAGTTGTACGGCTTACCGAAGCCATTTTGGAATATGGAGATCCAGAATCAAAGTATTTAGCGACAATACGGGCCCGACGACGAATAGTTCGGGTGTTGAACAAGGCACAATACGGACAGCGAGGTACATCGTGGTCTGGGCTTAAACAGGTGACGCAGTAAGAATGGAAATCTTGATGTGGTATTTGCTTTCCACAGGCAAGACAATTGTTAACTTTTTCTGACATCGGTTAGAGCAAGAAAAAGGATCCCCAATGGGGTACTTAGCTTTAGAAGACTTCAGGATAATTCAATTTGGGAACGAAAACTCAGGTAGCGGCCAACCAGAACTCGTGCGAACTGCTTCTGCTTCGGGCTCTCGGCAAGAAAGACTGATGTAATGGCGTCAGCTGCCTGTTTTTATACCCCTGATGACCTGACGTCAGTCCTGGAGCGACAGCAACTGACACAGAAATACTAAGTCTCTGGTATTCGGGCCGACTGAGAGCTGCCTGCAGGCAGATAACCAAAGTGTGATGACTGCAACAGTGAATACACTCGAACATCTACATTTATGGTATGTGTACACAACTGTACCTTGCCTTCCCTCAAGTCCCCATTGACAGTGTTTGTCTTTCCAGAAGGAGTATGTGCCTGCCCTCATGTTCCCACTGGCAGCATATGTGTTTACCCCATTTTCTGTGCAATATGGGCATGAGCCTCATGTCCATAGTAATGAGATACCTGCCTGCTCTGATGTCCCCACTGATGAGTGTGTGCCTGCCATGATGTCCGTACTGACACGATATATGCCGACCCAGATATCCCCACTGACAGGATATGTGTCTGCCATGTTGTGCCACTCACAGGATGTGTGGCTGCCCTGGTTTGCCAAGTGACAGGATATGTCTGTCATGACAGCAGCATTGATAAATTACATACCTACACTGACATTCCTAATCAACAAATATCTGGTCCCCCCCCTGTTGTGCAAGTGACAGTTTAAATGCCTTGGTGTCTCCACTGACAAGATATGTACCTGACTTGATGCCCTTGATGAAGGATGTATGCCTGTCCTGCCCTGATTTCCCCACTGCCTGATTCCCTGTCCTGATTGATATGCACACCTACTGCAGGTCCCCACTGATGGGTTATATGCCTGACTTGATGCCCCTGTTAAGGGATATATGTCTGCCCAGATGTCCACACTGGTGGGTGTGTGCATGACTCAATATCCTGATTGACATGATACACACATACCTCGGGTCACCAACAATGGGATACATGCCTAACTGGATGCCGTCTAGACAACACAAGTGCCAGCCCTGATGTCTCCAATGGTAGGTTTCTTCAGTGACTCACCATTCTGACTGATAGGATACACATCCACTGCAGGTCCACACTGGTGGGTACTTGCCTGACTTCATGTGCCGTTAGGATGCATACCTACCCTGATGTCCCCAGTTGTGGTGGGTACACTCCTGACTCACTGTTCCAGCTAATAGATTACATGCCTACTGCAGGTCCCCACTGTTGGCATGTGCCTGACTTGCTGTGCCCACTGTATGGCTCTACACCCACCTTGATGTCCCCAGTAGTGTTGTGTATACACCTGACTCACTGTTCCAGCTAATAGATTACATGCTGACTGAAGGTCCCCACCGGTGGGCATGTGCCTGACTTGCTGTGCCCACTTATGGATGTACACCTGCCCTGCTATTCTTGCACTAGTTAATATCATATCTGAACTTGTAACATAAAAGCTCACCAACAACAGCTTAGTATCATACTCATGAAGCCCACAGTCTTGAAAATAAAAATCCCAACACCATAATGTAGAAAGACCAAAATTGTGAAAACCACAACATCTAAAAATCTTGAATACTGAATCCCCTACAAGTGTGAACCTAGGAATGCATGCTAACATGGGTTCTGCAGGGGATAGGAGTTCAGCCTTTTGGTATTTGTGTCCTGTCCATCCTTTCATTTCCTCTATTGGCAGGTTTCAGCCCTCATTCTAAAAATTAGCTTTCCCTTTCTTTCCTGATGCAGACACATTTTGGATTTATCACTGAAGGGTTATGGAGCTCACTTCATGTCTGCATTATTCCAGGAAATTGGAGTCTCCTTGAATTGAAGCCTGTGCCTCTAGGCCTGCATGATCTGAATGTACTCCTAATCACTGGCCTCCTGTCTTGAGGTCTGAAGTCAAATGGTATAGTGGCACTTGAGCAGAGCCCTGAGGCAGGCACGTACCCACCAGTGTGGACATCAGGGCAGAGAGAAATCCTCACTTAAAAAATACAGGGTGTAAGTAACATGTCTTATGCAGACTGCCTCAAGGCCCTATTCATGTATTCTGTCTCAAACAGCCTGTTGAGGGGAGATCTATATCTGACATACAGGGCATTGTCATAGCCCACTATGATTGACCTCCTACATATCCGCAAAACAAACAATGCCAGAATTACCCATTCTGAAGACTTAAACCTTGCCTGTGACATAAATAGGACCTACTGGAGAGATGGGTATGTATCCCAGAGACTATCTCTTCTATGGAACAGGATCCGCATCCATGTGAAGCAGAGTTCCTGCCAAGCCAAATTCAAGTGTAACTTGGACAATCAAATGAGAACCAGAAAATTTATCCCTGGTTTGGCACCTGTGTCTTTAATGGACACATGTAACCTGTAAATGGTTCATCTCCCAAACCCATGCTTACACTTATCAAGGGTGCAAGAACGTTTCAGAGATTAGGGGTGCATGGCTAGGCTTAAAAAGACCCTTGTAGTCATTATCCAACACCTGTGAACCTAAAGGTGCTTCCCCTTGTGCATGAAAGCAATGTTCATGTAGATCGGGTGTTTACTGCAGCATATTCTTGGCTGCAGTCCTGATTTTGGCAGGGAAGAATATCCTGGTGGGCATCTTGACTCATAGCTCAAGCTTCATCCTGGAGCTTTAGCTGCATTATTACAGTTATCGGGCCATTATGTGTATATGGGGCACTTTGCTGGATCATTATTGTCAAAGAAGATGCTCTTTCTGGTTGCAGTGTTATTCAAATTCTCATTCCTCTAGCAGGTTTGTAAGGGAGTGAGAAGTACTGGATAAGATGGGAGGAATGCTCCTTTATGTAGTCCTTCTGTTTCCCATCTTCCTTTGCCTGCTGGTGACGTTCTTTACAGAAAAGTTCATTATCATTGTCTAATTATGTCTCAAAACAATATATGTTGGTCTTTTCCATATTAGAATATCCAGAGTACAGGCTAACACAGAAGGTCTCCGGCTAACGAAGTTCGCAGATGACTGCAAACTAGGAACCATAGTAGAGTCTCCAAATGATGTGGACATCCTACAGAAAGCCTCACTGAGACAAATGCCTGGTGTTAGAGGCATGGCCTCAAGCTCAGTGCCAAAAAGTGCATTGTCATCCCCTTTGGTAAAAACTCTGTACCCATGAACGACCACATGAACGGCAGTCTACTTAATGCTGAATGTGTTTTAAGACACCTTGGGACCCAGGTGGACAGTAGTCTGTACTTTGATAATCACATCGCCACAGTTGTCAGGAAATCCTTCTATGTGGCACAACTCATCACAAAAGGGTTCTCATCCAGGAAAAAAGAGATCATTGTTCCCCTCTACTCGGCACTTATTAGACCCATTATAGAGTACAATGCCCCTTTTGGAATGTACCTCACAAGACATCTGCAGCAGCTGGAAAGGCCACAGAAGTACCTCACAAAGAGGATTACTGGCCTCAAACAAATGCCGTACACTGACCGTCTCAAAAAACTCCAGCTTTACTCTGTAGCATATCGCCTACTCCAAGGAGATCTCCGCCTAACATATAAAGCTATGTTAAACCCAGAGCTGTTGGACATGCTACACCTAAAGAAATCCCAATCCCTACGAGCTACACACTCTAGGGACCTAAACCCTGCCACCACAATAAACAGGATATGCTAGAGGGATAGATTCTTGTCCCAGAGACTTCCTATACTCCGGAACAAGCTACCCATCTATGTCAGGCAAAGTTCCTCATTAGCAATGATGAGTGGATGGGAAATAGGAAATACACCCCGGGGATCACTTCTCTGGCTCTGCTCGACAGGGGCACAGGAAATTAACTTTCTTGGGTGGCGTACGCCAGGGAACCTTGTTGGCTAGGCTTACTTAGTCCCTTTGGCCGATAGCCTAGTACCTACCTATGAACCAGAGAGAAATCTGGACTGATTGCTGAGGCCCATGTAGTGTGGAGAGATGACACACCAACACCACCACCTGTAAACATAGTTGCTACAGAAGGTCCTGCTGAGTTGCCATCTCTCCCCAGGGTGTTCCTAAAGGTGTTTGTCAGTAAACTTTTATATCTTGCCACTAAAAAAGGACAAGTAGAAAATATGCTTTTTACACTTAAAACCTTCTGCAATTGGGCCAAGAGATATACTTTTCATTTTCAGTCTAGAAATCTTCAGGCTTTCCTGGCGAGTCACAAACATCTTTGTTATATTCCCTTACTACCATCCTGTCAGCCATCCAGCCTTGTACATTTGTTCCCACACCCACCCACAGAGTGAGAGGCTGGCTATTGGAGGTCATTATCTGGGCAGCCATCTGGGGTGTTTTCTGCTGGCTGTATCCCTCTGACCCCATGGCAACCAAAGACAACAGCTTGCAGTACTGGCCTCCATACATGTGCATTTATGCTGCAGCATATACGGTTTGTCAGGCATGCCTTCCATCATTGTTAAGTGCTGCTGATTTTATGACCTTATACTGTTGTGTACTCAACCACTGGTAGTTATCAGTCTAACAGTGGACCTAGGTAGCCCCCCCCCCCAGGATGGGTGGGCTGATGTCAGCTGCTCAGTACCATTCCTTCACCCTCCCTAGCCTGGCTGATCTTGTGGCCAAGCTGCTATTAAATTCAGGTCATCTTGGTCATAGTTTGGACTTTATCCATTTACACCAAAGAGGTAGGTTGTGCATATTTCTTGCCCATGCTTCAGCTAAAGGTACACATGCTGGCCTTGCAAGCATACCATAATGTTGCAAAAGGCAGGATGTTCCACAACATAGGCTGAAGAAACAGTTTAAGAAGGGTATGCATCATTTCTAGTTTGCTGAAGAATATGCCTTCATTTAAGAACCTGAAACTCATGATCAGTATTCTTTCATGCTTGTCTTTTAAACTACGTAGTTTGATGGGCCATTTATGTCAAAGAATGTGGCCTTTCTGGTGGCCTTCACCTCAGCTTAATGCATGCCTAAGCTCCAGGTTTTTATGTGTAAAGTCCGTTACTTTACCTTTCATATGAATCAGCTCCTGAGCTGTTGTTCAACAAGTCCCTTCACCTTCTTAAAAAGATGGAAAATGCATCCTTCATACCACTGATGTTCACCATCAGTTATTGTTCATCATCCTTGGCAGTGAGGTTTGACATTACCAAACATACCATATCCATATGGTTTGCCAGATGAGTTATTTTTGTCACCTCAAGGCTAATAAGTCCTTAACCATTGATGAACTAAGTCATTCCACTAGGGGAGGTGGGTAGTGAGGAAATTGCATGTCTCAGGTGCAAAATACCCCCCCCCCCATATGTAATTTTCAGGATTATAATTGTACAACATTATTAGCTTATATTACTTCTTACAGGCATAACCCACTGTTTGGGAGAGGGAGAACTTGAGATCCTGGAGCATTTGTGCCTCCAACTCGAGATCAGGCATGGTGGATGCAGGCAGCGATGTAACTACAGTAATATTAGTCACAGTTATTGATGGACACAGGCAGAAATGTGACTATGGTAATATTAGTCACGGTTATTGATGGACACAGGCAACAAAGTAACTATGGTAATATTAGTCACGGTTATTGATGGATGCAGGCAACAATGTAACTACAGTAATATTAGTCACAGGTAATGATGGACAGAGACAACAATGTAAATATAGTAATATTTAGTCACTGTTATTGATGGACACAGGCAACAATGTAACTGCAATAATATTAGTCATGGCTACTGATGGATGTGGGCAAGAAAGTAACTGTAATATTATTAGTCACGGTTATTGATGGACACAGGCAACAAAATGACTGCAGTATAGTAGCTGTAGTTAGTGATGGGTGCAGGATAGTAGCAGTAGTTAGTGATGGGTGCAGGATAGTAGCAGTAGTTAGTGATGGGTGCAGGATAGTAGCTGTAGTTAGTGATGGGTGCAGGATGGTAGCAGTAGTTAGTGATGGGTGCAGGATGGTAGCAGTAGTTAGTGATGGGTGCAGGATAGTAGCAGTAGTTAGTGATGGGTGCAGGATAGTAGCTGTAGTTAGTGATGGGTGCAGGATAGAACTCATAATTATTGATGGATGCAGGCAAAAGAACAGTTGCTGTGTAGCATCTGTGGTTATTGATGAGTGCAGGCAGCAAAACAGCAACGATATATTAGTCATAGTTGTTAATGGGTGCAGGCAACAAAATGACTATAACATAATGGGCTAAGGCCACTGGAGGCATTCATGTCCCTAGTGTGGGAGGTTGTGATGTTAAGAAGAGCCACCTGAGAAGGCATAAGAGATATATACCTAATGTGCTGCATGCTGTGCTCCGGGCATATTGAGTACTTCATGCCACTTAGAATGGAACTTGTTAGGAACCTGGGCTGGAAGCAGAGCGGAGTGAATTTTGAGAATGAAATAGTGACTCCTTTGTAAGCAGCTGATGACTCAGTCAAACTGTCGACACCTGAAACAGTAGCATCAGGAGACATTCCTGGGCATTCTTGTGGGGAAAAATGTATATCCCTAGAGCTAAAGAGTTTTCTGCACTGCTACTACTACTACTCAGGAGTGATGCAGCTGATGTTTAGTCTGCTGAAATGGAAATGGTAATGTGGCGGTGTACAGCTTAATGTTCTGACTGTGCAAAGTTTTCTTAAACTTCATTAAATGTGATAATGCAAATCAATTAACTCACTGAGGCATTGTGCACAAATTAAAAGGAGCAGACGGGAGCTGTACTGATGAGGACAAGAGCATGTATTTAGGTGCCACGGCAGGGGGAGGGGAACAAATTTTGTATTCTTTCGCAAGGCAGCATATCATTTGTGAATCTGTTTTGAGTGTTTTATATTCAAGTTACCTGAGGATCCCCAGATAAATAGGCATGGATTCAAATGTGGGTCATTGGACTTAGTTTTTTACCATCGACATTGACAATAGGTTAAAAGAATGTGCATACCAAGTTAAAAGTTACATACGGCACATTAAGTAGTTGACAGATGTCTTTCATTGCCTGCTGTGATATATTATTAAATCACTTATCACAGCAGAAGCATGTACAGAAGGTGTTTAGGCTGTCAGATGGACAGTGTCTAAAGGTAGGGTCACTGATAATTTTACTGGAGTTGTGTGTTATAAAATACCTTGTTTGTATTTCAAGAATAACTGTATTAACAGCTGGTGGGGACTGCTATGCTGGCCACTGTGGCCCTTAGCCACAGCAGCTGTTTCACAGTATCCTGTGGCCCTTGTCCACAGCAGTTGTTTCACAGTATCCTGTGGCCCTTAGCCACAGCAGTTGTTTCACAGTATCCTGGGGCCCTTAGCCACAGCAGTTGTTTCACTGTGTCCTGTGGCCCTTAGCCACAGCAGTTGTTTTGCAGTATCCTGGAAAGAATGGATTCCCTTTTCTGGGTACTGCTTATAGGGAACATGTATATTTCCAGTTCTGCGTTATTAATAAGAGTTTTAAACAACAGGGGAAGGTGATGCTTAAGTATTATCCTTTTTTATTTATGTTTTTCAGCACATTCATGCTTGTAGCAGGTTGTCAGAGTTTCCAGTCATGTTAAGTGAGTAAGCTTTTCCCTGTCTTGGAGTGGAGCTTTAAGACATAACATAAGACTGATTTCTAACGTAGATTTTCTCAGAAAACATTAATAAGAACAGGTACATCAGATGATCGGAAACATTACTAAAACGTCAAATGTTAAGGAGACTAGTATTATAACACATAGTGGAGTTGATAGCATATTCCTATCATGAAAACTTGTAATAGCAGCCATTTAGAAGTGATAGATCTGAAGAGAAAAGGGACAATGGTAGCTATGCACCGGTGTTAAGACTTTTGTCTGTAATATGAATTTGCCTCTAAGAAAATGCATTTATGGTCATAGGGTGCAGTAGCTGAATTGATGCATTTATAGAGATGTACACTTTTAAAAGTGGGAAGCTGGCATAATGGTTAAGGTGTTTACATTGCTGACAGTAGTGCAGGGTTTGATTCTCACATGGGGTAATTGGCTAGGCTTAAAATAGCCTATAAGGGTAGCTAGCTTAGTACTAATCTACAAACCTATACTAATGTGGGTATAAAGGTCAAAATTGTGGGATTCTGAGTACAAAACAGACATTTCTAAATACACCCCCTTCAAGAAAACAGTGTAGGTAAGGGGGTGTAAGGAATATTATTCATGGGAAATAAAACATTTTACAGGTGATGTTAGGCTTTGGGGATTTAGCTATTGTTGTGCCAGTCTGAAATGTAGGAATTTTACATGTTGGCAGATAAAGATTAACTTAACAAAGGATTAACTTAAAATTAACAATAAGACAGCTTTATAGGCTTTACATTTGTTTAATTCCTTTTGGCTTAGACCCCCTTCCGAACCATCAAGCCTGTCTGTACTTGTGACTCAGTAGACTCATTCCCTCAGTCAGTATTCCTGTGGCCAATTTTTTCTCTTGGGGTATGAGTCAAATGAACCAGAAGTAAGAGCTATTGGCTATGTGTTAGTGGGTGGAGTTTTTGTATTGGTCGCCACTCCCCCATGAACACTCCATAAGTTTTCGTACTTGTTCCCACTCCCCCATGAATGCCCAGTAGCGTAAAAGGGGTTGGTGGGCCCCCAACTCCAAAGGGAGGCAGGTATGCCTAAGGTTCGCCATTCCTCTTCTTGCCCACAGCAGCTTCAAATGTTGCCCAAAATGCTAATCAGACTCGGGGTGGCTGGGTCATAGTCGGGGTTTTATCACTCTATGCCTTCTGAACTGGCTGGGTCATGTAGGTGGTACCTAGGTGGGAAGTAGCAGTTTTTGTGCAGAGACAGTACTTCATAATTTGCAGTGACAGCTTTGTTCATCTGCACTCTGTAAAGGAGTACATTCCAAACCTTCACATTTAGTAGAACACCAGTGCTATAAGGTCTGTAGTAACATGTTGCCATAGAAACTTTAATGTTGGGAAGAAAATTATACCATGATAAAATAGCTTTTAAGAGTTATAAATAATAAAAGTCGTAATAATGAAATGGTTAAGGTACAAGGTTGGTTAAAAGAACACATCAGTGACCCAGCTGTCAGCCTGAATATTGATCTTTTTTTTTTTTTTTTTTTTAATTTGCAAGCAGTTTTACCAATGCCATAGACTGCATTACCACTTGGATTTAATCAAATGAGGTCTGAGGCATGGACAAAGCACTTACTTATACATTTAAACAGTTGGGCTCCTGTAACTGAACTTTCAGTGTATTCTTTCATCCAGTTTTAAGTTAGTCCTTCTTTATACCTCTACAAAATTATTTTTTGCAGTTTTGTTGTAGTGTACGCCTGAAGGGTTAAGCCAAGGCTTTAAATTTTAGTTACTGAAGAAGGTCAGAGCAGGGGTTTCTGAGTAATTAATGGAGCTAAAAGAGAGTGTGAAGAGCACAGTTGGTCTGTGGGTGAATTTCCCCTTCTCCATTAAATCCAAGTCAAAAGCAAAAGAATTTTAAGGCATGAAGGATAAAACAGTGCCATTCAGCCAAATGCTTAATTGAACAGTGTATGTTGTCTTTGGTCATTTTCTGTCAAATATAGAAGCATGTTTCTTTTCAGTTTGATTGCTTTATGTCAGATACTGCATTTCAACCAGTGAGGGTGAAAGAGTGCCTGTTTAAATATGGCATGTTTGATAAAATGCTGATTTATACTTGATAAACTGTTCTTAAACATGAAAGCTCACATCTTGTAATGTAGCTATGTAATAAATTTTAATCAGCAGTGGGGTTCCTTAAAACATTTGTATTTCTTCTTTTACTTTACAGTTTTAGTTGAAATTTTCTGAGCTGCTTTTGTGCACTTTTTCCAAGTGTGAACATTTCGATGATTTGTACTCATTACTGTATATAGTGTGCACTTGTTGTCGCTTTTGCTTTTTGCCCAGCTGTTGGAGACATATTGTTTCCTTGAATGAAAAAGTGTTAACCTCTCTTAGCTGCATGAAGTGTCCCTGCCAAGATCATGTGAAACTCCCTAGAATAAAACAGTCCTGAGCAAGGCTTTACATTATTTCCTAAAATATTAATATGTCTGTTGTGACATTAAAATCAACAAACAAAGAAACTCTCTTGTGTGTGCTCCTTTTTTGTCCAGAAAGGTTTGTGAGCTTGAAGCTTTGTAGTTGGATAATAATCAACTTCTCTTTGCTTCCATTGTCTGACAGCCTTTCTTTTCTTCTCCATAGACGTACCTGAATTAGAAAGGCAGGAAAGGGGTGGGGGTGGGGGGCAGACTGTAGTCCTACTTAGGCCCGCTGATGTGAGGCTGATGCAGCTGGCATCTAGAGCCGTGAAGTAGAAGGTCGAATTTCCATTACAATAAAAGTAGGGATCCTGCCTGCCGCTGGCTTGTGCAGCCCCCCCCCCCTTCCTTATACACCTTAACAAGGGCTGATAATCCAAACCTGACAGACAAAAGAAGCCCTGCAATAGACTTTGGATATGGGACGCCTTGAACACTGAAAAGGGAGCACTTTAGTCTGAGAGAGTGACGTATCACAGATCAAGGGCTGCTGATGGAGAAGATTGTAGAAGGAAAATTTAGGAACACTGAATTTTTACTTAACCTTTTCACATCAATCTTCTCCATTGTCAGATGTCTGCAATTTCTTGTGTGGATTAGATACCTTTTTAACAAAGATTTAGTGAAGTGCACACAATTCTTAGCAGAGATGTTCTTTTTTTAACCATCTGCAGACTTCTTGACATCCCCGTACAGTGAGAGCTATGAAAAAAGTAAGGGTGTTGTTATCTTTGATATTGGAATGAGATATGATACAAAAGACAAACGATTAGCTGTATTTACTATAGGTTAGGCTGAGAGTGATAGCCATATAAAGGAATATATAGTAAACAGAAATTGGCATGCAGAAGGTGTGCAAGGTTTCTCAGAAAAGGACATTTACCTGGCGCCCCATACTTTGTAATGTAGGAAGGACAGAAGCTGGACACTGAAAGGAAGAGAGGAGCTCATTAGTTAAAGATTGTGTGAATCAAACAAGATGAGTCCTCTGGACAAACCAGCTAGTCTGGCTAGTTTTGTACTTCGAACAACTTTTGTTTATATTTTAATGGCAAGCTGTGTAGTCTCTGAGTAAGTAGTGACCAAACCAAGGTCCCTGGTGTACACAGGACTGTTAAGGGGTGTAAAATATAACATGAACAGTGCAGCACTGAGGAAGCCATGGCCATAGATAGCCAGTTGTTGAGAGAATTATAATTAGGGTGTACTGGAGGTCTTGAATAAAGTGGGGATCCATAAATTTAGGGAGGGTTAGTGGAGGTCATCACTGGGATACAGTAAGGGAACCACAAAAAGGGAATCGTTTTGTGCTGTGAAAGTAAGAACTTTTAAGTGGAGTACTTCACAAATGGGAATACAGTGATATAACCAGTAAAGGGCTGTACTGGCCATAGTGAACTGGCACGCAGGGAGGAAGCATTTGAGACTATGAATGATGATAGAGTTAAATGGGGCAGGGGCATAGTGGAAGTCCTGAATGCTGGATACAGTAAGAAAACCAAAAAGCAAAATGTTTGCAGAAGTCACAGGTGGAGATGAGAGATATAGTGTGGAATTTGTAAGTGGTGTTTTATGAAAACCCTGATGGGGATACACTGAGTGAGAACCACGACAGTGAGTCATAAATAAGGGGTGCTGGAAGCCATGAAATGTATATAATTTAATAACTGTAAACAGGGTATACCAGAAGGCACAAATGAGATACAGTGGTGGAAACATCAGTGATATACCAGAGATTACAAATGGACGAGTAATGAGGAGAATGTAAGTTTGGATGTATTGGTGGTTTAAATGGGCATACAGAGAGAAAAACAAAAATGCAGTGTACAACTGTAGGCCATGAATGAAGGTACAGTGAAGGAAACCAAGGGAGAGGTGTATGAGTAGTTATGAATGGGGGTGCACAGTGGGGAACCATTAAATGGGTGTGGTGCAGGGGGCTTTGAATGGAGATGTTTTAGGGGAGCCGTAAAAGATGATGCAATTGTTCCTGTTAAAAAAGTGTAGTAAATAGCAAAAGTTGTGTGTATGTATGTGTAGAAGGGTAAGGTATTTAATTATTTATTTGTTTGTTTTTGTTAGGGAAAGTCTGACTGGATTTGATCCCATTTTTAGGAGAGGCCTGAGTGGTAAACCTCCACATAAAGTTTACAAGAAATATTATACAATGTTTTTTACCTTAAATTCAAAATGTAAAAGTGCATACATGATTCACACAAACACATAATTCTTGGGTAAAATACAGACAGTTCACATAGGTACAAAGAAAATATAATTGTAGCTTATTCAGAATTTTTAAGATTTGGTATTAAAAAAAAAATATATATATATATATATGTGAGTGTGTGTGTGTGTGTGTGTATGTGTGTGTGTGTGTGTGTGTGTGTATGTGTGTATAATAAGAAGTTATGTACCTACCATAACGTTCCATGTTAGTTGTCTTCTCTCGCCTTCTTTCTTGCTTGATGGGTTGGGAGCCGGTCCCTCGGCTCCGACTCGGCACTTGCTAAGCTCGAGAGTCTCTTTCACCAGCTCGAGGCAGCCCCATATCCCATGATGCAAGGCAGTAAATACCCAGATCTCGTTTGTTGCCAAAGGGCAATAATACCAAGCATAAAATACTTCCCAAAGGAAGAAGAAACTTACAAATGGAAAAGGACCAGGTCTGAATGGTCTTTAGCATAAAGTTTCTTATACAAGGTCTGTCCAGGCCAGGGGAAGGAGGGAGGGTCGAAGAAAGAAGGAGAGAAGACAACTAACATGGAACGCTTATGGTAGGTACATAACTTCTTAATGTTAAGTTGTCAATCTCGCCTTCATTCTTGCTTGATGGGACCGCCCCTAGCACCTCTATCCTGGGTGGCTCAATGGAACAAACTCTTGAGAACTGTAGAGCCAAAACTGGCCCTGTCCCTGGAGGCCAAGTCCAATTTGTAATGGGAAACAAAGTGTGAGGAGTGGCCCAAGTGGCCGCTGCACAAATAGTGTCCAAAGGCAGTCTAGCTTGAAAAGCTGTAGAAGTAGCTAAACTCCTAGTTGAATGTGCTTTAGGTTTTGAGCACAGCTGTTTTCCCCTGATCGTATAAATTTCAGTGATGACCGAAGAAAGCCATCTGGACAAAGTCACTTTAGAAACAGGAAGGCCTTTTTTATTATCCGCATAGGAAACAAAAAGTTGATCAGATTTTCTAAATTTTTTTGTTCTGTCCAAATAATATCTGAGCTGACGGTGGACGTCAAGATAATGTAGCTTTTGTTCAGCTCTATCTGAATAGTTAGGAAAAATACCGGAGATCAATGTATTGATTCAGATTGTATTTTGAAGCGACCTTAGGTAGAAAGGATGGATTAGTTCTCAAAGATACTCTGTCCTTGTGAAAAATCAAATAGGGGGTCGAACCGAAAGAGCATGAAGTTCAGACACCCTCCTGGCAGATGTAATAGCCACTAGGAATAAAGTTTTCCAAGAAAGATATTTCAGGGAACAAGAAACAGCTGGCTCGAAGGGGAAGAATTAAGGATGTCAGCACTAAATTTAGATCCCACTGAGGAGGAGGATTCCTGATTGGAGGCTTTAGTAGGAAAATTCCTTTCAAGAAGGCCCTGCAGAGCCTATGGGACATAATATTATGATCTGCTATCCCGACATGAAAATTAGAAATAGCAGCCAACTGAACTCTGACTGTGGAAGAAGAGGAGCCTGCATGAAAAATCTCTGCTAAGAAGTCCAGAACTGCCTGAACAGGGGCAGTAAAAGAATCAATATTTTGGGCCTTAGCCCAATAAGAGAAACGTTTCCATTTGCTTGTGTAAATCCTCCTGGTAGAGGATTTTAGTGAAGCTACTATGATGTCTCTAACTGGGTTAGAGATCAAAGGAAGCCTGGCTAAGGAAGGAAGTGGAGCAACCATGCTGTGAGGTTGAGAGGGGATTGACGGGTGCAGCTGACCGGATTGGTGAATCAGTAGATCTGGCACTGGGCCCAGATGCCACGGCTGCACCAAAAGGTGATGATGGAGGAACGGAACCAAACTTGTCGAGGCCAGTAAGGGGCAATGAGAATCAATTTGGCTCTCAAACGGTAGCTTTCTGGATCACCTGCGGGATCAGAGGAAATGGAGGGAAGGCATAAAGAAGTCCCTGGGGCCAATCCTGGGTCAGAGCGTCTCTGGGGATGGCCTGATAGAGGAAGAGGCTGAAGAAGTCTGGACATTTGCTGTTTTGGGGAGTAGCAAAAAGATCGCAACATGGACGACCCCATTCCAGAAAAATCTCTTCCACTATAGATTGCTTGAGAGACCACTCGTGAGGCATGAGGATAGCTCTGCTCAATCTGTCCGCTATAATGTTGGTTTTCCCAGGGATATGCGTTGCTACCAGAAACCGATGAGAGGAGATCGCCCATTGCCAAAGTCTGAGCGCTTCTCGACACAAGGGGTAGGACTTGGTTCCGCCCTGTTTGTTGATATACCAAACTACAGACATGTTGTCTGTGTGGACTGCAATTGTCCCTACGGGAAGAAAGTCGTTGAGGGCTTGCAACGTTAAAAGCACTGCTCTCATCTCCAGGACATTTATGTGCAGATGGTACTCGAACGGTTGCCACGTCCCCATGAACCATCCTGCCCTGATAATGACCCCCACCCGATCAGGGAGGCATCCGTGGTGACAGTGGCTATCGGGACGGAGGTACAAAGCACCTGCCTTGGTGAACCTGAGACGATGTGATCCACCAAGCAAGATGCTCTTTGCATGTCTGTGTCACCAGAATCTGGTGACGCATTGGAAGTTGCTGGTATGACCACTGTGTGAACAGCATCCACTGAAGAAGGCGCATGTAGAATCGAGCCAGGGAAGAAGAGTAATGGCCGCAGCCATGAGACCTAATACCTTTAGAACCATTCTGGCCTGTATTTTCTTGCTGGCCAGAATGATCCTGACATGAGTCTGAATGTCTGAAACTCTTTGTTCAGTAAGGGTAGCTGACATCCTAACAGAGTTTAAGTTTGAGCCTATTAAGGTAATAGACTGGTAGGGCGATAAGGATGACTTTTCGAAGTTGATTGAGATGCCCAAATGAGAACAAAGGTCTATTGCGTAATCCCTGGCTTGTATAAGCTGATGCCTGGTGGTGGCTGACAGGAGCCAGTCGTCGAGATACGGAAACACCTGGAATCCTTGACGTCTCAGGTGAGCCGTGACCACTGCCATGCATTTGGTGAACACTCTGGGGCTGTAGTGAGACCAAAGGGCAGGGCTCTGAACTGGAAGTGACTGGACCCCAGCCGAAAGCGGAGAAATCTCCTGGAGCGTCTGTGAATTTTGATGTGATAGTACGCGTCCTGAAGATCTATTGAGCACATCCAGTTGTCCTTCTGTAAGAAGGGCAGAATTGACTGAAGAGTGACCATTCGAATCTTGTCTTCCTGACAGACTTGTTGAGTCTGCTGAGATCCAATATTGGTCTCCAGTCTCCCGTCTTTTGGGGACCAAAAAGAACCTTGAGTAGATTCCGGGCTCTGAATGGTCTATTGTAACTGGCTGAATGGCTCTTTTTTGCAGTAGTTTTGCGATTTCTAACTCTGCAATGTCCCTTAGACCGGTGGTACATCTGGAAGGGAACTTGAGGGGAAGGGACTTTCCTCGAAAGGAATTATGTAACCCTTGGATATGATCAACTGTACCCATCTGTCTTGAGTGAGGGAATGCCAGGCTTCTGGGTACAGTGATAATCTTCCCGACTGCCTCCAAGGAGGGACAGCCGGGCAACACCTCAGGGATGCTGAAAGGGCTTATCAGAGAGAGGCTCCTGTTTCCCTGGTTCTTGGACCCCTCTGCCTCTAGAGCGTCTGTTGTTGTTACCCCCTCTGCCTCTAGGGGTAAACTGACCACGTGAATCCGGCGTGACTCCTTTGGGATTTACGGAACCACATCTTCCCACCCTTCTGTCCTTTGGGATAAGGCCTAGAAGGGGTGGAAAAACGGACTCCAACAGCAGAAAGAGTCTTGCCGTCCTGCTCGCACCTGGTCAAGGTTTCCTTCACCTGAGGGCCAAACAAAGCTGACCCATCAAAGGGAGAATTTGTGAAGACGCCTTAAAGGGATCCGCAAAATCACATAGCCGCATCCAGGCTTGGCGTCTAAGAGCCACACCTGTGCCTGCGGCTCTACTCGCTCCATCCGCAGCATAAGATATTAGCCGCATGGAGGAGTTTGCAATGGAATTGAGGGTTCCTAGCTGAGAAGCAATTTTTTCTTGAGCCCCTGCAGCTGTAGGATCCTGAACTACTTCCCCCAGCTCCTTCAGGATATCCCTTTGGAGTCTGGTGAAGTGACATAGGTAATTCAGCGAACGCGTAGCAAAGGTCGCTGATGAAAACATCCGCCCGCATCTATCCATGGTCCTAGAGTCCTTATTAGGAGGATGGACGGGCACGGAAGGATCTGCAAGTTCCTTTTGGTGGCCAGCCACCACCATGGCATCAGCGGGACACCCTTAGTAAGGAATTGTTTGTCGCCGGGCGGTGATAAATTTTGAAGGCCTCCTAGGGACTGGCTCTACAGAGTCAGGAGCTGCCCACGCCTTCGTGCAATCACCTGCATAAGGGGGTCGAAGGCGGAGATACCCAGGAGGTGGAGGGCCGAGATCCAAACGCCTCTAGGTATACTGACTCATCCTCAGAGGGATTGCTGGTGGGCCAGTTTCCCTCTGTTTCAGAAGTTCTAGGATGTCTGAGAAGGAGACATCCTCAGAGGGGATCTAGGGGATCCCTCTGACTCATCAAAGTCAGTATCGAAGTGACAGACTCGGGGAGTCTACATGCTTCCTCTTACAAGTCCTCTTCCTAGGAGGATCTCCAAACATCAGGAGAATCCTCGGAAGAGGGGAAATTCCCAATGGGGAAACCTGAGGCGGAGGATCTCTGGGTCCTGTAGCAAGAGAAGTGGCAGAGATGTCAACAGGTACAATAGAGGGAGGAGCTACGGAACAGACTGCTGACTGATACCAGTGGCCAGTACACTCTTCATCACCTCGAATGCTCCCTCCCAGGCAGGTCCGAGAGAACCCGCTCAAGAGCTAGGAACTCCAGGGCCACCGAAGGGAAGTCTCCGAGGCAGATGTCGGAGCCGAGCTCACCAAGGCCGAGGCTCCAAGGGGAAGAGCGGCTCGGACAAGGGTCCGATGCCACTCACCCCTCGGAGGAGACCATGGAAGCCCGACCACCGAATCCCTCTAAGGAAGAGGAGATAAGAGTAGAGGCTGAAGGAACAGAAGGGGTATCCGCCCTCCAGCCGTAGCAGTAACCATTCCCGAAGACTCCAACTCCAAACTCTGGGGTAGAGTTGAAGGAGGAACAGTAACGGGTGTGGGCCAACAGTCGCCTGTTGAGACGGACTGTGTAACATTTGGGCCAGTACCTTTGACTTGAGTAATCTACTGACCACTCTCTAGGTCATGGTCTGATAACCTGGATGACCTTGAAGATCGGCTCCGATGGCTCCCCGATAGAAGAGGTGAAGCCGGGCCGAAAGTATCGGCTCCAAGGAAGGAGACCTCGACCTCTTCCTGGAATGAGCCATCGGAGCCGATACAATAGATCCTGTCGGCCGACTTTCGGAGCCGACAGGAAGTTTCGATGTATCGGCTCCAGCCGGAGCCGATACAGCCACCAAAGTAACGGTGTCGGAGCCGATCGGAGCCGACACCGATGCCTGTGCCACATGGGTGTCGGAACCGATCGAGCCGACATCGGTGGTCAACAGATTCGCACCGATAGCCATCGGCCGAAAGCTTTGTCAATCCAGAATCGGCTCCAGCCGAGCCGATCTCGACTCAATAAAGTCGGAGCCGAGGCCGCAGGCTTAGAAACAGAAGCCTGGGCCTTGGCAGGTTTAGTTGATTTTGGTGGAGCCGACTTAGCCAGAGAGCCCTCCGCTTAAGAAGGCCCCTAAGAATCAACTTATTGTCTCTCCTGCAGGACTCTCTGGCTGAAGGAGTGACAAATAGCACAGGAGTCCTGCAGGTGAAGAGGCCCAGACAATACAGGCAAGAAGTGTGACCGCCTGTCAGAGACATCTTCTGACAGCACGAGTCACACTTCTTAAAACCCGAGACCCTCTCCTTAGACATAGTGTTGAGAACACAACACACACACACAACACCAGTCTAAATTAACTTACACAAAATACCAAAAAGGTATTCTATAAAATCCAACACACACACACCCTAACAGGGATGGGATAGGGAAAAATTGACTAACAAAAAATTAAAGGAGACAGGAAAATTCTGTCAGAAAGGGTAGAATATAACTTAAACTATCAATAAAAGAGTTTTTTTTGACTAAAAAAGGGGCTTAAATCACAAAAGTGAACAACTTACCAGGAGCTGGTAAAAAGAAGACCTCCTAAGCGAAGCGGCAAACGAGATCTGGGTATTTACTGCCTTGCATCATGGGATATGGGGCTGCCTCGAGCTGGTGAAAGAGACTCTCGAGCTTAGCAAGTGCCGAGTCGGAGCCGAGGGATCGGCTCCGAACCCATCAAGCAAGAATGAAGGCGAGATTGACAACTTAACATTATAGTATTTCAGGCATGGCAGACATGGAATTGTGCATAAAAGTTGATTAAGGATGTCAAGAGGTGGTAGGTAGAAGGGTGGTATGGAGAAAGTGAGTATAGAGAAGAGGTGGGAGTAAGAACAGAGAAGAAAGATAGTTAATAGGATGGTGGGTTTAGCATGATGGTTAAGGTCTTCATCTTATAAACACAAAATACAGGGTTTGATTCTGACATTAGGTTATTAGCTAGGCTTAAAATAGCCTTTCAGGACACTTAGCATAATGGCACAGTTATAATTTAGATATTGGGAAGGAAGATTTGTAGTGGAGGGGTAGCATTAAAGTGGGAGGGGATCTTATGTGATAAGATGTGTATGTAGGTATTGAGTGAGAAGTGATTAGTGATAGAGATAGTGGGGTGAGGAGTGAAGAAGTGAGAAGAGTGTATAGTGGGGAGCTAGAAGTGTAGGCTATAAGAGGGGAAAGAGTTTCGGAAAGGGGGAAGCTAAAGGTATAGAGCAAAGAAAAGACTTAGAAGGTTAGGCGTTATGACAGTGATTGTAACCACTGATGGAGTACAGTGTTGTAAGTATAAACTTATGGGAGTTAAGAAAAGTGTCACAATATATTTGATATGGGTATATAATAAACCATTGCATTTCCCTTAAGTAAAATACACAATATCATACCTAAAATGTCTAGAGTTTGACGTAGCTCAGGTAGGTGTAATAGATCCCACTGTGCTTATCAGAAAAATCAGGGAATTTCATGATTGTCCTGACCAAATTTCTCCTAGTCCCTGTGGATACCACTTTTTGTCTTCTTTGAAAAAAAGGCCACTGGCCTGGTGGGACTTATCTGGTTAACAAAGTGTAAATAAAAGAGGATGTGAGATAATCATGATGAGTCATTCCGCATAACCTGTGAAATATCAGCCTTTGAAGGGTAAGAATTCAGGCTATAGGAGAGTATATAGAGATGGTATAAAAGATGGGAGTATATAGTGAAGTAAACCAGAGTAGAGTGCCAGGAGAAGTGAGTATATTCAAATGGAAAACTGACTACTGAAGTGTAGTCATATGAGTAGAAGACAAGGTACAGTAGCAGTGTGGGAGACAGAATAAGTGTGTTAACTTAGGTTCTCGGAACAGGTAGAAGCTGAGAAGCACTGAATGCAGTAAAGTGCAGTGCCAAGATATTGTCAGGATTGGAGACATTTTCTTATCAGAGAAAGAACAGAATTCCAGGAGAGAGGGTGCTACGGGTATGAATGCATTATCACATTAATAGTGAGAAGCAGCACAGTGAGAGAGGGAGCTGCGGGTATGAATGCATTGTCACATTAATAGTGAGAAGCAGCACAGTGAGAGAGGGAGCTGCGGGTGTGAATGCATTATCACATTAATAATGTGAAGAAGCACAGTGAGAGAGGGAGCTGCTGCTATGAATGCATTATCACATTAAGTGAGAAGCAGCACAGTGAGAGAGGGAGCTGTGGGTATGAATGCATTATCACATTAATAGTGAGAAGCAGCACAGTGAGAGAGGGAGCTGCGGGTGTGAATGCATTATCACATTAATAATGCGAAGAAGCACAGTGAGAGAGGGAGCTGCTGCTATGAATGCATTATCACATTAATAGTGAGAAGCAGCACAGTGAGAGAGGGAGCTGCGGGTATGAATGCATTATCACATTAATAGTGAGAAGCAGCACAGTGAGACAGGTATGAATGCATTATCACATTAATAATGCGAGGCAGCACAGTGAGATAGGGAGCTGCGGGTATGAATGCATTATCACATTAATAGTGAGAAGCAGCACAGTGAGAGAGGGAGCTGTGGGTATGAATGCATTATCACATTAATAGTGAGAAGCAGCACAGTGAGAGAGGGAGCTGCGGGTATGAATGCATTATCACATTAATAGTGAGAAGCAGCACAGTGAGAGAGGGAGCTGCGGGTATGAATGCATTATCACATTAATAGTGAGAAGCAGCACAGTGAGAGAGGGAGCTGCGGGTATGAATGTATTATCACATTAATAGTGAGAAGCAGCACAGTGAGAGAGGGAGTTGCGGGTATGAATGCATTATCACATTAATAGTGAGAAGCCGCACAGTGAATGCATTATCACATTAATAATGAGAAGCAGCACAGTGAAGACCTATGAAGCCACAATACTGCCTTCTAAGAACATTAGAAGGTTGAACACATTTTTATACCGTGGTAAGGAAAAACCTGTTCTGTTCAGTACGCAGAGTCCTGGGATTTCCTCTGTTTCACTGAGATGCAGTTGCAGTGTTTGTTTGAACACTCATTCTGAGTTTTCATTAGCGATTAAAAGAGTGATAGATTTGTGTTCTTCAAGGCGGCATAACAGCCGGTTCAAAATGGTAAACCAAGCAACAATGTTATATCCTGACTTGTTGGGGTTACTGCCATCTCAGATATGTAAAATGGCACCTGTTTTGCTGAAACACGAGATTTTACAAGATTTTACAAGATGAGCTACGTGTATGCAGTACAAAGGACAAGGTTACTCTTCATTTTTAATGTCACTTTTTGCCTTTTCTGCCTGTCAGCCATCTACCATCTCCTGGTCACCATCACAAGAACCATTTATAGCCATCATCCTTCTGATCTTAAGCATCCAGCATCATGTAATGGGGGGGGGAGTTGCCTTATCAGTGCTTCATGTTATGTACTGGTTGAAAGTGAAAGAGTCTTGTGACCAGGCAGTCATAATCCAGAATGAGATCAGAATTTTTCTTGAATGTTGCACTCCTGTGGCTACACTGTGCTCGGAAGCATGCATTGCATGCTACTACACAGGCAGGGAATAATGTTGGAGGTGTCATGATTTTACATCAAAAATAAGTGTACCTCATGGCTGGTCAAACGGGACGATGAACTTGAGATTTTCCATGTTGAAATCACTTTAGACAAAATCCCACCAGTTCCTTGCAAGCTATACACCCCCCTCTATGGCCCAGGAAACTCGTAACGTGTTTAAGCTTACTAGAAACACTCACCATCCAACCCAGTACTGTATTCTTGAGCGAGTTTAATTTCTGTACTATTAACTGGGAGTCATGTATGACAGTAAATGTGCAGGCATAGAGATTCCTGGACTTTGTAAACAAAAATTCCCTGGACCAGATTGGCAATACGCTAACCAGGGAATCAGCACATCCTGGATATGGTCTTCACTAGTATTGGTAAGCATTGCACAACCCCTAGTGTAATGTCCTCTTTGGTGAGGTCAGACCACAGAACAGTATCCTTTGAAGTAAAAGTAAAACCTGAAACCCCAGGTAACCTTGGAGTGTTCAGGAGCTACTCTAACGCTACTATCTTCATACATTTTAGTGATAACCTGGCCAATTTTCAAGCTACTCCCCCAACCCTGAGAACACTACTGCCTATGCAGAACTGTTCACAGAAGCCCAATACAAGCAGGTTAATAGCTGCATGGAGGCAGCTGTTACCAGAAGGATTAAGTACAGAACTGGTAAAACAAGCTACCCTGGTGGAATCACAACTTCAATTGGCTGTATAACAGAAGGATACATCATAGCATCTGTGTCTCTAATGGATACAGGCAGCATGTAAATGGATCATCTCCCAGGCCGCTGCTTTTAAATGTTTCATCTCCCAACCCGTGCTTATACTACAAAAGGTACCAGAACTTGTCAGAGATTTGGAATATATGGGTAGGCTTAAAAAAGCCCCACTGGTTGTTAGCCCAGTATACACTTATGAAACTAAGCTAGTCATTTAGCACTGGGACACATTTTATGACCAGCTTACTTGTGCCATCATCAGAGAGCAATGACAATGACAAATGTTCAGGGCTAGCCTATGCTCCTCAGCAGAGAACACTAATGCAGTGGGAACCCCCCCCCCAGGTTAGGGGAGCTGATCATTGTATGATTAGACTAAGAGGGCTGCTGATCAAACCCACGTTGTATGAGGTACAGTGATGGATAAAACTTCTGTATCAATGGCACATGCTTTAGCTCTCAACTTATCAATGCTAAGGTCACTGTTTGAGAAGGTGTGGCACAGTGCCATGGAGCTTGGCTATGCTGCCTCACAGCACTCCTTTCTCTGTGGAGTTCTCAGCTAGAGGGGTCCTTCTGTGTGGAATCTGCATAACCTACCTGCATCCACTTGTTGTGGTTTCTTATTTTACTGTTTTTTTTGTTTTTTTGTTTGTTTTTTGTTTCCAAATAAAGTGTCATTTATCTTCAGTATTTAAAGGACAAGTTAGAAAATATTTTATTTCAGGTCTGTGTTGGAGCCCTTCATTTACCAAACAAATATTTAAAAGGACACAAGTGTCCAAGTTGAGACTGTGCTGCAAAAAATAAGGATAGGTGGTAACCCTACATGTCACTAAGGTTGCCACCTTTTTATGTACTCTGAGTGGACATTTCTTACTAAATGTGAGATTACAGAACACACCTTTCTCTCAGACAGTGCAAAATATTTGTTTTTTATTTTATTGCCAAAAGCAGGGTCCTTGTTATAGAACATCCTATGTCATACAAAGGTGCCTGAGATGTAGTATCCAAGCTTAGTGATACAGAAGGAAGAGAGTTTAATTTAAAAAAAAAAAGAGGGAAAAGTGATTACTGTATGGGATATGTGGGTTAGAAAACCACTCCAAAGTTTATTATATCCTAATTTCTGCTGGAAATTTTGTCACACAGTGGTGGGGGAAGGGGCAAAGATAAGTCATCTGAAGGAAGGCCTTTAAACTGATGATGACACTGTGAACAAGAATATGTTTTGGGTTTTGGGTTCTTTATTCAGCCATGTCAACTTTACTTGGTTCTGTGTTTGAACCTGTTGCTACTTGAGTATATTCGTCTCATGCTGATAGTGTGCTCTGAGTATTAATGGAATTTTTATATAATCTATCGTTTAAGTGCTTGCTGTATCTAACAATTTTCTTTTCTTCCCCAGGAGACTTTTCTGGAAACTCTACCACTAGCAGGCCAGGAGAAAATGGTCCTGTTCCACAATCCTATATCCCAATCATTGCCGGAGCTGTAGGAGGAGCAGTTTTCCTGCTGCTAGTCATTGTGATAGTGGTGATTGTATGTTACCGGAAGCGTCATTCTAAACATAGTGACACCCATCACCCACCACTGTCTCTAAGTACCCTCACCAGCCCAAAACGTGGAAGTGGCAACAACAATGGATCAGAACCCAGTGACATCATCATTCCACTCAGGACTGCCGACAGTGCCTTTTGCCCCCACTATGAAAAGGTTAGTGGTGACTATGGGCACCCAGTGTATATAGTACAAGAAATGCCACCGCAGAGCCCAGCAAATATTTATTACAAAGTATGAAGCTGCCCTGCTTTCTCCAGGGACGTTGTCAGCAAGACGATGCTAACAGTGTTGCTCAAAAATGATTTTCTGTTGAAAGACCTATGTGAATCACCCCTTAGAGCTACGTTTGTGTCAATTTTTAGGGGAATTTGCACAAAGAGAGTGGTGAACACACGTGGACTCTGAAATGCACGTGTTTTAAGTCTGTGAAAATGTGAACTTGTGGGGATGTACTTTTCTAATCTCCTACAACTCTTTTTTAATTAAAAAGGCTTATTTAATTTCTTTTTTTTTTTGCTGTTGTCTTTGCACCAGAACACGTCTATATTCTGAAGCCATCAGAATCCTTGTTTATCTGTAGTACGTTTTGTACAGCCTTCAGACAACCTTCAGTGTAATGAGGCGTCACCACGTCATTGCCAGTAAGGAATTAGCTGTAGGAAGCATATTGGCTTGAATCAGGTGTACAATAAGTAAATGTATAAATTTCTACTTCCTGTGTACTGGATCACTAAAAAATATATTTGTGAGTATATATCATCTCTGTCATTATGTGGTCACAGGAGTAGCATCTGATTCATTGACTCACTGGACATCAAATGTGAGCAGAGTGCACCAATGGCACAGATGCCCATTTCTTTCATTCTATGAAACTTAGTAAGTCAGTCAGTAGTGATTATAACAGAGCTGGCTAATGTGAGAATATCTACTGCTTTTGTTCATTTGCACAGACAGTGAGTGCAGATACGTTTTTGGTCAGCAGTGTAAGTTTGGGTAGTCCTTAGGTAAGCAACCAGCAAATGCCATTAAACGGTTGCGGATTAGTGGGCTCACAGGGTCAGTGATGGCCTCACAAGGGACAGTCATTGGTGATTTTGGCTGTAGTTCACATTTTAAAAATATAAAAATTTTCTGATAATCAGCAGTAAAGTTTATGACAATGAGAACAAAGGGAACTGTACTAATCTATACTACAGTACTCGCTACTACATTTGCCTAACTTTAACAGCTTATAGATGTCATTTCTCCCTAATGCACTCAATTTTAACCAGAGTAATAATTTTATAGTAAAATACTAACATAAACTAGCGAGTGCCTACCAGTTGTTTTGTGTTTGGGCACAATCCCTTTACACATCAGTATGTGAAGCTGGGTCTCGATACGTTTGTTTCAGACCTATTTCATCAATTTCTTAGAGGGATTGCATGTTGTGTGGTGTGACACCCAGCCCAGGAGCTTGGAGTCTGCATTAGGGTGCTCACTGTTTGTAAATCTCCTTTATATTAAATGGGTGCCTTAGCAGCAGGAGGGCACAGCAGGTAGTGATGCTGTGATATGTAGTCTGTTTTCTGGTGCGGTGCACTCCTTTCCACATTCGTGGCACAAATCTTAAGGGAAGCACATACAGCTTGGACCTCGTCGTCATCGTCATCATCATCATCATTAGGAATGCACTAATGTCTTTTACTTTGGTGACTGTAATCCTTTGTGGCTGCTACCAAAAAAAGAAAGAGCTAACAAAGGAGAGATGAGCACAGTGAAGTACAATACATAGACTCTCTGATGACAGACTTGTCTTGGACATGTGCTACCAAATCGGTTAAGTTTGCGTAATAAGTGTATTGTGCCATAGCAGTCACCTCATTGTAACTGTGGACATTTGTACGTACACCGGGTGAAGAGTGAATTGTAGGGTATCGCTCTCCAGCATTAAGATAGGAAGTGCCATACCAATGGGCATAGTTGCCAGACGTTAATAGTGCTGAAAAGAGCGATTTCTGTTATTTTATATAAAATAAACAGTGAAGCAAAAACAGCGATTCTGGAGCATTAACAAGTGGTAAACACACAGCTGGTGTATTCAATTTCACAAAACCTCAGAAAGCGCTGTTATACTTTGCTGCGTCATTGTTTACAACCTGTAAGTTAAGTGTTACATATTGTTCTTTACACATTTATGTAAGTGTTTTTACTCAATAAACACTGAGAAATAAGTTTGTGAACCTTTTCACATTTTGCTGTTGCTTTAGCTTACATTTATACAGCTGTCCCTATGGTGAAAATCTAGATGAAAATCAAATAACTTCACAACCAGTAATTCCCTTGTTAAAAAATGTAGGCACAGTAAATGCTATTTAGTGCACATCTTCAGAATCCCCTGCCTGACAAGGTATAGCTTTGCAACCCCTTCACTCACTCTCAATTACATTGCACACCAGGAATTTTTGAACTGATACGTAACTTAGTGCAGCAACTTGTAAGAATTAGCCTTTTTATTTGCTTTTCAGGAGAGTACTCGTGACATCTTATCATAGATTCTGTCTTGTTGCATTCTGTTTTTCTTAGTGCAGCATGTCCAAATCCTTCACTGGCTTCCATATACACCTCATTACTTCCGTTTGACACTATGGTTGCCAGATAAGTTTGGCACCATAATTTCTTTGTGTTTTAATAAAGCTCTGTGCCATTTTTATTCGTTCTTCTCTTTTCTCTTTCCTGTCCTTGTCATGTTGCTGGCTCTTTCTGTCTTCCCCTTCAACCCTTCCATTATCAAAATGATTTCTAACGTGGCAGAGTTCAGATGTGAAATTTCCTGGAAGCTGCATTCCAAACACCATGCCAAGACAAAATTCTCAGGAAAAAGTTTTAGCTGCACATTTAGGTGGTGGTGTATTCTGAGTGGTACGTATACATAGGCTCCTTGATTGCAAAAAAGGTTATATTCTAAGGCGTTAAAGAACCCTAATAATTGTTATCGGATGCATTTCATGCATATGCCTCCTGAAGTCTGTTTTAAAACTGATGGGACTGGCATTGTTTTAAAGACAGAGAAAGTCTGTTGTACATGTGAGAGAGAGAGAGAGAGAGAGAGAGAGAGAGAGACACTCAGTGATAAATTTGTTGAGTTTGTTACTATTTTTACTGGATATTTTGTGGTTGATTGCCTTTGTATGCGTTCTGGCCATCCTACCTAAATGAAAGGAGAGGATCATACATTGCTCTGAAAAAAGGGATAGAATCCCTCCAGAAGGTGATATAATACTGATTACTCATGATAGGTGGCGTCAGAAGTCACTCCAATCCAGATGATACACCTTCTTGTATTCTTTACAGATAAAATCAAATAGAAGATTTGGGGGGAATGATGAAATATTTAGATGTTCATCGTGTTACCCTGCTGCAGTCATCACACTTGGGTTATCCTGCCGTCAGGCGGTCCCACAGTCGGCCCGAATTCCAAAGTCTTGGTCTGGCGTCGGTTGCTGTCACTTCTTCCCTGACGTCAGAGCGCCAGGGGTATATCAGAGGCATCCAACGCCATTTTCTTCAGTCTTTCTTGCCGCGTGGTGCCTGAAGCAGAAGCAGTTCGCAAGTGCCGGTCGGCCGACACCTGAGATTTTCGAATCGAGTTTCAGTCCGAAGCTAAGTACCCCGTTGGGGAACCTTTTCTTGCCTCAGTCCGATGTCAGAAAAAGTTAACAATTGCATTTCTTGTGGGAAGCAAATACCTCATAAGGACTTTCATTCTTTTTGTATACCTTACCTAGGCCCAGACCATGACGTCACTGGTTGTCGGTTTTGTGCTAGGTTCAATAAGCGAACTATAAAGCGACGCTTTGATTTCGCACGACACTACTTTGGTAGAAAATTTAATTACAGTATGCCGTCAGAGCAACCGACTACCGGCATTCATAAAAAACACAAGGATAAAGACAGGCAGCCTAGATCCAAGCCAGACTCCGAGGTCTCGGCTGGGCCGGTCGCCAGTTCTCCGGTTTTCAGTGAGGCGCCTACGCAGCCCCTGGCTACCGCTGAATTGGATCCCCAGACCGCGACCGCTTCAGATCCCCCAGCAGAGAGTTCTAGGCCGACGCAGCCATTTTCCTTAGGCCCTACCGACGACATTGCAGTAGGGGAAGCCGGTGCTGTAGAAACACCTTCGGTTTCTGAAGGTGTTTTCAGACTGACTACCCTCACCATAAAATCTTATGCTAAGCTTAAGACTTCTCTAAAACCAAAAAAGCGTACACTTCAGTCTCCAGGTCAAGGCCCTATGCCTAAGAAACAGATGTTTAAAATGGCTGAAGATTTGATTTCTTTGATCAGGGGTTTCCAATCCCCCCCGCGACAAAAGGCCTAGACAAGAGGAGGATTATGCCTCCTCTGATCAAGTGTCTGTTTCCTCAGGCTCCTCTGAGGAACAGGATTACTCCTTTCCTCCTTATGAAGATTCTGATGCTGAAGACTCCATTCCCTCAGCTTCTCCCCCTGAAGATTATTCCTTTGGGGAAACCTTACACACCATGAGGGAACATTTCCACTGGGAAGGTCAGGACTACTCCAACTCAAAGAAAAGGCTCCGAGAGTTTCTTTTACTCCCCCAGCACAGACCACTTGCTATCCCCCCAGTTTTGGACATTGTGGATGATATCTTCTTAGAATCTAGTCTAAATCCAGATTCTCTGCCTCCTGCTCCAGCCAAACCAGATAGATAATATAGAGTGCCTGACTCACACAAATTCCTTTACAAAAGCCCTGCTGCTGATCTAGAGACAATCTCCCAGGGTCCCAAAGGGGCTAAGGCTCCTATGGCTAAAAATCCTGTACCCTCAGAAAGGGACTCCAGAGGACTAGATAGGTGGGGGAAGAAGGTTTATATCTCAACTACTCTAGCTATGAGAGCACTAAACTGTCAATTTCACATGCTTAAATACCAGCAATTCCTAATGTCTCAAATAAAACAAAAGATGGGCACGCACCCTCAACAGTCTGAATTCAAGGAAATACAAGATCTGTTGCATGCAGCTGAACAGGTGGGCAAACATACTTTACAATGTGGTTTTGATGCCTTGGAAGCTTCCTCTAGAGCAGCTGTTACTGGGTCTGTTATACGTAGGCATGCTTGGTTAAAGGAACAATCTCTGCCTGATCATGTTAAAGCAAAGTTACTGGATGCACCCTTACAGCAGGATGTCTTATTTGGGGTTAAAGCAGAGGAGGTTTTAAAGAAAATGGAGGATAAGGCAAAATCTATGCAGACGGTCAAAGATTTCTTACAGGTACAGCCCCCTCGCTTCAGCAGAAATTGGCCAACAAAAAATTGGTTCTTTCCAGCTTCTGACAGAATACAGAGGGGTAAATACAGGCGCCCAAGGGACAGAGGACAAGTACAAATCCCTTACAAACCTCGCCAATGGGGCACTACAACACAGAAGGGAGGAGAAGACAGGTCCCAAGCCACTAGAAGGCAAACACAATGACTTAAACCTCAAACTGCCAAGCAAAACTCTCTTGGCATCTCCCTTGGGAGGAAAATTAGCACTTTTTGCAGACAACTGGCACATTGTCACAAAGGACAAATGGGTCCTAGACATTATCTCACACGGATACAGATTCCATTTCCACACCTTGCCAAGGATAAAAGGAGTGCAAAACCTGCCACAAAATCAATGGGCAGAGGCATAAAAACAAATTACAGCTCTCATGGACATGAGAGCCATTCAACTGGTACCTACACAGGAGCAAGGCCAATGATTTTACTCAAGGCTCTTTCTAGTCCCCAGAAAGGACAATGCTTGGAGACCCATTCTGGACCTTTCAATTTTAAACACCTTCTTGCAAGTACCCAAATTCAAGATGCTAACACTACAGCAGCCTCTTCCCATGTTGGGCAAGAAAGCTTGGCTAGTAACGTTGGACCTCAAGGAGGCATACCTGCATGTCCCTATCAGACAAAATTGCAGAAGATACCTCCGTTTTATTGCAGGTTCAACCCATTACCAATTCTCTGCACTGCCCTTTGGCTTATCTACTGCGCCCAGGGTCTTCACAAAATGCCTGGCACCAGTAATTGCATACTGCAGACAAAGAGGAATTCAAATATACCCATACCTGGACGACTGTCTCATCCAAGCAGAAAGCAAGGACATTCTCTTACAACACCTGGCTTTTGTAAAACATCTTCTAAGTTGCCTAGGGTACACAGTAAACGAAAAGAAATCAAAACTAGTGCCCTCACAAAATATGACATTCCTGGGTGCCAGCTTGAATACAACGGCCCAGATGGCTTATCTGACGCCAGACAAACAACTGCAATTAACTCAATACTTCAGAGCAATGGCAACAAAGACACAACTCCCTGCAAGAAAAATTCTGCAGGCCTTGGACTTCATGGCATCTTGCATACTACTAATATCATGTGCAAAACTGCATATGAGGAAATTACAATGGTACCTAAAAAGCGTATGGACTCAACACAGCCACAGCTTGGAAACAATGATAACTCTCATTCCCTGCCTTCAACAGGAGTTTCTATGGTGGTCACAGGCATGTCACCTCAACAAGGGTCAGCCTTTCACCCTACCCCCAGCCAGGCAAACTATGACAACAGATGCATCGGACTATGCCTGGGGGGCACACATGGCAGGACAGTGCGTTCAAGGCATATAGACAGCAGATCAAAGGAATCAGCACATCAATCAAAAAGAAATGCTAGCTGTACAGAATGCTCTGACAGCCTTCAAGGACCTCTTACATCCAGGACAGCTTATCATAAGGACAGACAACACCACAGTAATGTGGTACATAAACAAACAAGGGGGTACACACTCCTACCCTCTATGCAGGCAAGCAATGACCTTGTGGAACACAGCACTGGCTTACCAAGTTCAATTACAAGCTCAATTCCTGCCAGGAAAAAAGAATACATTGGCAGACGACCTAAGCAGAAACATCATGGATCCCCACGAGTGGAAACTGGATCCACAAGTATTCGCAATGATAGTTCAAAAATGGGGGCTCCCAGACATAGACCTGTTTGCCAGCCCTCAAAACTATCAGCTAACAAAGTTTTGCACAAGGACTTTTCGCCATCAAGCTTGGAAAGTGGACGCACTCTCATTCAGTTGGAAAATGCTAACAGTATATGCCTTTCCCCCACTACCCTACTCACAAAGGTGCTACTGAAAGTCAGGATGGAGAGACCCCAAATGATACTCATTGCTCCAGACTGGCCACGCCAGCACTGGTACCCACTATTAAGGAATATGGCCCAGGGCCCACCATGGATCCTGCCACAAATTACCCACCTGCTCACACAGCAAGACAATCAGATTCTACACAGCCAGCTCAAAACCTTAAACTTGGCTGCATGGCAAATCACATAAGCAACCAGCCAGCTCCTCTCTCACAAGCTATTATGGAAGTTATTCTGGAGGCCAGGAGGCCCAGCACCAGGAAAGCCTACTCAGACAAATGGAAAAGGTTTTGCGTCTGGAACCAAGCTAAAGGCCAAAATACCCTTCAGCCTGACATACCTCAGATTTTGCAATATTTAACTGAGATGTTACACAAAGGGCTTTCTCATCTATTAAAATCCATCCCTCAGCTGTTTCTGCTCACTACAACACAGATCCTCCCTTATTTTCACATCCACTCCTAAGGCAGTTTCTCAGAGGGGCCAAAAATATTAGGCCTCCCAGGAGAGCACCAACACCTACTTGGGACCTTAACTTTGTTCTGGAAAAACTCACGCTACCTCCTTTTGAGCCAGCTTTCTTAGCTGACTTAAAGTTTATATCATGGAAGACTGCCCTGCTGCTAGCAATCACTTCAGCTAGAAGAGTTTCGGAGCTTCAGGCACTAATGGCAGTAGAGCCTTTCCTCATTTTTCATCAAGACAGAGTTTCTCTACGAACTAACCCTTCCTTTATGCCAAAGGTGGTATCCAGTGTGGCTCTAAATCAAACCATCCACTTACCCACCTTCTTTCCAAATCCACAGAACAAAAGAGAAAGACTCCTGCATTTCTTGGACATTCACAGTCAGCTACGTTACTACTTGGATAAAACTAAGGTTTTCAGAAAATCTGACCAGCTTTTTGTATCCTATGCTACAGCATCACAAAGAAAGGCTATCTCAAAACAGACCATTTCCAAATGGATAGGACATTGCATACGTTTTTGCTACAACCACCGTGGAAAACCATTTCCTGCTACCATAAGGCCCCATTCTACCAAGGCAGCAGCTACATCTACAGCCTTCCTCAGGGGGGTGCCAACCAAGGATATTCTGGAAGCTGCAACTTGGAGTTCAGTACACAACTTCACTAAACATTACCACTTACCACTTTACTCTAAGACTAGAGCTGGCTTCACCACTGCAAGTTTTGCAGGGCCTTCTAGCCTCCTCTAAACCTGTTTGACTCCACCTCCCATCCTTAGCTTTGGGATTCTACCCACGTGTGATGACTGCAGCAGGGTAACACGATGAACATAGTACAGTTTTGTATCTACCATAAATGTAGATGTTTGAGTGTATACCCTGCTGCAGTCCAGGGTACCCTCCCTCCATCCCCTCTGAACTAGCTGAACTTATCTCTACCACTCTTTTCTATACTACCTCTGTGGTGTATTTGCTTGTGCCTAAGGGTTTTGTTTTATTTTTCAATATAGTTATATGTAGGTATATATATATATATATATATATATATATATATATATATATATATATATATATACTTTTTGCCTATCTATTAGGGGCACCTGACATCTGAGGCAAGAAAAACTGAAGAAAATGGCCTGTGCTCTGACGTCAGGGAAGAAGCGACAGCAACCGACGCCAGACCAAGACTTTGGAATTCGGGCCGACTGCGGGACCGCCTGACGGCAGGATAACCCAAGTGTGATGACTGCAGCATGGTATACACTCGAACATCTACATTTATGGTAGGTACAAAACTGTATTTTTTAACTGCATCTTCAGAGTCGCATAAGCAGTGTAAATTAATTTCCAACAAGAGCATGTTGACCTGCCTAGGAGATTCTGCTGCATCAGAAACTCTCATCCCTAATTGGGAAGCGCTGTCACTGCTTCACTGCTGTTGGTCATACATACTGTTCAGTGGGTGTACTGGCTTTAGGCAACTGCTTTAAAGGTTTCTTAGTGAAATCACTGCTCTTCAGCTGTTTGGTCTGAAGTTCATAAGTTCATCTCAAAGGAGTCTTTGGTAGCTGTTCAAAGATTTCTTAAGGGCAATTACTGTCCTTCTTATGGGGAGTAGTAATCATTGTTTATTTACTATACATTGCCCTTCAACTGAGAAGGTTTAGAAAGACTTCTAGTTACACAGATGCCAGTTATGAAATCAGATGCTCAGTACTGTCTAAATCAGCAAGAAAGCTGTCTGTCACCTTCACTCAAGACTGGGTGTATTTCATCAAAGTGACCAACTTTTCTTCATGAGCCGGTACACATCTGCCTTGGCATTTATTCATTAAATGTTTTGTCTGGCACAAAATAAGTGGCTGGGAGGTGCCCCCTTATTTAAGGTAACCATTTGAAACTTTGGGAATTGCTAGAAAGAGTCCTGAAATACTGAGACTGAATGGCCTAAAAAATGGACTTGCACATACTAAGTCTGAGATGCCATTCCTCAAATTATTCCCTTTTCTCTGAGGTATCATGATCTCAGAGTTGGTGTATATAAGTTCAAGAGGTGGGGGGCTTGCCCCCCCCCCAAAAAAAGAAGTTTTAAGGAGAAGAGTGATTTTTTTAGATTCACTGTTCTCCTGTGTTTACAGTCTTTTTTTCGGCTTTTCGGCACTTGGCATTTTGAGTGGCGACATTTCAGTAGGGCGCCTATAGGCACTACTGCTTCTTCAGTAGGACAGCAAAGAGGAGGAGAGGCCTCCTGAAGAGGCAGGTTTGGAAGACTGTGCCCGTGAGCACCATTTTGTGCTAAAATGTTTTTTTGAAGACCCTACTGACTGAGAAGATTTTGAGGATGTGCTGTTATAGTGGGTGCCTACATAAAATACCATTTCTCAAAGCTGGGCCGCTAGAGATGCATACAAGCACTGAGATAGCTGTAACACCTCACCTTTACTGACCACATAGTCTCTTCTGGAACAGTTCCTTTCATCTCTGCTTGTGAGCAAGTTTTCAATGTTTTCCCTGAGATACCCATCCTGTCTCCTTATACTGTGCCTTCTTGTTCTTGCAGGTCATCTTTTTCTGCTGAAAGGTACTGTCACCTACACTCTGCTGAGTGCCTTCAAATAATTAGTATTTTTGCTGTGTTACCCCCTTCCCACCCCTCAATGGCACAAAGCCATACTAGTTTCCCAGTCTGTGTATTGCTGCTGATGAGTGTTATCATTTTCCCCTTCTCTGAATTAATTTCTCTACCTTTAAGGAGGTAGGGTCACCAAAACTGTACTTCATGTTGGTTTGTACAGATGGACAACAGGTTTTCTCTGTAGTGGGTAAACATATTTACTTATTTTATGGCATTGTCCATCTGTCATTAGTGTTTTTCCACTTGGCCAGCTTACGTTTACATTGACCGATCATATGTCCTTTTCCATGTGGAAAGAGAAAAATGCTAACCAGCTGTCTGAAAAGAAAGCAATGAACTAAACTGTGGGTACTCAAGGGGCAGAAGGGATCTCTTGTTAAATTGATCAGTATGAGAGTTATCTGCACTGGCCTGTTACCTCAGTCTCTTTTTTCTCAAACTTCCATGGCAGGGGTCTGCTCGTCATTATCTTCACTTGTGCTCAGCACTGTGCTACATAGTAGCCATCAGGATGTTAGCCATCTTCAGTCATTGTCTTTGTTTTCATTTGTTGTGTGCCTGAAGTCCTGATTAGTGAAATCATTTGAAATTTATTTACACTACAAGCTTCTTCATATTTTTTAGCATTGTGTACCTCACCCCTTCCTTTTTTAAAATTTGGAAATACTAAAATCATTTTAGTGCAAAATGTTTCCTTTTTTGTAACAAAACAGTACATTCCCTCTTCTTTATGTTCAAATTTGCATGCCCAGCTATCTCACGGTCTCTTTTTCCCTCCCCTCTGCTTACACCTTCTCACTTTTTTCTCTCTCCTTCATTTCTTCTGTTTATTTCACACTTCTTTATATCCTGTCTTTCTTTTTTTCTTTCTTCCTCTGCACAGATGCCACGTTTGGCTGTAGAAATAACTAGTGTATATAAAGAATTGCTTGATCTGTCACATGCTCTGTCTTTTTATCCCTCTCAAGGGCTTTGATGTAAAGGTTAAAAAAAGCTTACACTTCAGTTTATTATAGAATACACAGAGAGTGAAACAAGTGTAATCCCAGTAACAGAGCCCTTTCAGATCAGAGCTGACAAGTTTGTTCGCACCTTTAGAGCACACATTATGGAAGCCGACAATTTCAGCGCGGGTAGCAAGCTGGTTACCTTAGCAACCTACGCCACACTGAAGGCGTGTATGTGTCCTCTCGTGAGGCAGCCAAGAATCTGTTTATCACACTTATCACAACACAGCTGTGTTGCTGAGGTCAGAGGTATTGTTGCCTCAGCAACCATTACAGACAAGGGCAAGGAAAGTATATTAAAAAAGTGGGAACCAAACTGCCACCAGCCCCTTAAAGTAGAACTGTCAAAAAAATGGGTTAATGTTTCAAGATTATGTTATTTTTTTTCTTCTTCTGTCATTCTTTTCAATGTACTGGGTGCCTCCTTCAGCAAAAAAATGCCTGTTAAAAGCTTTTTAGTCAAAGAGTGCAAATGTTTAATAAAGCTTTTTATAATGTGAAAAGCTCATTAAAGTTAAGTTTCACTCATTTGTTTTAGTACATTTACTATATCCTGCAGCCTCAAACACACCTTCTAAAATGTGCAAAGGTTCCTTCAGACAGACAGAAGAAATAATTCATTCCACAGTAACAAACATGGCTGCCACATTAGCACATGCTCATTTGATGGGAATATACCCTTTTTGACTCTGTATTAAAAAGTAACAAAATAATTCTGTATTTCTTAACTGAATAATTTCCTACATTTATTCCAGTCTGCGGAGAATTCATTGTATTGTAATACTTTTCTTGCTTAACAGCAGAGTATCGTTTTAAGTGATGTAAATATTTGTATTTTTTTTAGAAAATTTTGGATGAATTTCCTTTTGTAAAATGCATTTTGTTTCTGTGGATAATATTTTAGGCCTAAATTATGCAAAATAACACTGGGGAATGCAAGAAAGAAAGAAAGAGGGAACAATAACTTTAAAATCATTTGAAGGGAAGTGACTTCTGAAAGTGGGGAATGGTGCTATCCAGTGCCCCATCTGTTGCCCAGTGTTAGCGTCTCCCTTGCACACACTTTTTTTATCCTTCTCTTGAGTATATGCGCACTTGTTAAGTTGACATCAGCTGTTACATTTTTTTAGCTTCTCCTGTTGAGCTGTTTCTGCAGTAATTAAAATGAAAATTTTATAACGTTATCATGTTTTTTTTTCTGATTGTGAGAAGATATTTTTTTTTCATGTGTTGGGTTGTTAACACTTGTTATTGTGGGGTATGTGGATAACAGTAAGTGAGAAACAATGAACTTCTGTTTAGGCACTGTCTCTACACTATTACAGTAACCCCTGCTGTGAGAGGGTGACTGTAGTATCTGTGAACTTCCACACATTCTGTGTTCCTACAGTTTTTGCCTACAGTGCACCTTCTGGCAGTGGCTGGAACTCCAGTAGCAATCAGCCCCAGCTTTTAGTGAACCTTCACCATTATCTACTGCGACTACTACATGGGGTCATAGGTGTGTACTAGGCTAATGTCCCTGGAGCCTTTGCAAGCCTAGCCCAAAAAAATTGTCCAGGCACCGTGCCACCCGATGTTAGTTCACAGTGCCCCTATCCAGTAGGGCAACTGGAGTGATCCCTGGGGTGAACTGTCTGTTACCCATCCAGTCGTCAAGATTTCTCTTGAAGAGAACAAGCAAGGTGCACTGCTTGACATGAATGGGAAGCTTATTCCAGAGTATGGGCAGTCTTTGGGAGATGAACCTGTCCCTCCAGCATCTTCCGTTAATTGTGGTAATGAGGTTGTGATCTCTGGAGAGTGTGGCGCAGGGGATTGGGATTTCTTTAAGTGTAGCATTTCAAGTAGGGCTAGGTCGGACATGGCTTTGTAAGTCAAGCAGAGATCACCTCTAAGTAGACGATAAGAGACTGAGAACAGCTGAAGTTTCTTGAGTCTGTCCATGTAGGCCTAGGATCTTTTTTGTGAGGTACTTTTGTGGCCTCTCCAGCTGTTGTAGGTGTCCAGTCAGGTACATACCAAACAAGGCATTATATTCGGTGATTGGTCTAATGAGGGATGAGTAGAGAGGGATGATGACCTCTTTCTTCCTGGATATGAAACCTTTGGTTATATGATGTGCCACGTAAAAGGACTTTCTGACCACAGTGGTAATGTGGTGGTCAAAGGTGAGGTGGCTGTCGATCTGGGTGTCCAGATCTCTTATGGCCCCTTCAGTGTTCAGTGGGCTCCCATCAATGTGGTAATTCATGGGAACTGAGTTTTTTTCCAAAGGGGATGATAACGCATTTTTTGGCATTAAGCTTCAGGCCATGGTTCCAACACCAGTCATAGGTCTCACAGAGGCCCTTCTGTAGGATGTCTGCATCACTTGGGGAATTGATAATGACTCCTAGCTTGCAGTCATCAGCAAACTTGGTCAGCCAGAGTCCTTCTGTGTGTGCCTGGACTTCTGAGAAGTAGATGCCAAACAGGAGAGGGCCCAGGACTGAGCCCTGTGGGACTCCACTCATGACTGGTCAACAGTCTGACTTAGAATCCACAACTTTCACTCTGTGGGTCCTATTTGTGAGCCAATTTGCAACCCACCTAGTGATGTAAGGATTGATGCCTAGTTTGGTGAGTTTATCAATGATACCTGAGTGGGCAATGTTATCAAAGGCCTTGGCCGGGTTGAGGTAGGCTTTATGCACTGCCTTACCCTCATCCACAGCCTTGGTGACTGCCTCAAAGAAGTCAACCACATTCAGCAGTCAGGATCTCCCTTTGACAAAACCAAACTGTGTGAGGTCAAGAGTTTGGAGATTGTGTATGTCTTTGTTAAGCAGGTCCATAATGATGTGCTCCATAGCTTTGCATACCAGACTTGTCAGGCTAATGGGGCGATAGTTCCCAGGATGACTGTAGCAGTACGCTATTCATTAGGGACATAGCCTGAGGTAAGGCTGTGATTGAACAGGGCACACAGATGTGGTGCCAGTTCATTTTGTAACTTATGTAGGATGCAGACGGGGATATTATCAGGTCCCATGGATGCTGTATTCTTAGCTTTGGACAATACAGCTTTTATGTGTGCCCCAGAAATGGTTGGTACCAGGCTTTCTTCTGGTATTGTAATAGGGCCCTTGGGGGAGGGGGAGGGGTAAAGTTGGCACTGAATATGTCTGCCAGTATGTTAGCTATATTTGTAGGCTCAGTATAGGAGGTGCCATTGTGCAATAACTCAGAGCAAATCTAGGTATTGTTTTGGAGGTTTCTGATATAGCTATAGAAGGCTTTGTGGTTGTTTTTGGTGTCAGCCACAATTCTGCCTTCACAGCTGGCTTTAGAGAAATTGATAAGGGATCTCAGCTTTTTGTTGAGACTGATAAGTGAGGTTTTCCAGTCTTGTGACTTGATTTTTTTCTGCAACAGTTTCCTCCTTCTGTTTTAGAATTTATTGATGGCTGGAGAGCACCAGATTGGCTTCCTTTTTTGGAGTAGGTCATCCTAGTTCTCTTTGGTTTGGCAAGGTCCATGCATTTATGTATGTGCTCGTACAGTGCATTGGTGTATGATTCGGCAGTCATGCAGCTATTTTCCATTGGCATGGGTGCCGAGAAGTTAGCCTCCTATATTTTAAGGAGTCCAAAGTTAGCTTTAGAGAAGTTTTTCAGGGAGGTCACCTTAGCAGGGGTTGTAGGTGAGATGGAGATTTCCATGGCGATCAGTTTATGGTCGGATTTAACCAGGGAGGAATTGACTATAGGTGTGGCGCAGCGGTCTCCCATGTTGGTGATAACCAGGTCGAGGATGTTGCTTCCTCTAGTGAGGGTCAGAATGAGTTGGTCCAGGGTATTGGAAATGATAAATTCCAGAAAGCATTGGGCCTGTATTTTGGTACTTGAATACTGGGAGAGTTTTCGATTTTGTAGCTGTGTGATTTCTTACAGTGTTACTACTCTAATTCCTGAGGTTACTCCAGCTGGAAGAAGTTGGGAGTACACCTGCTGTGATCCCCTATCCTTCCTCCATGTCAGTCAGTGCTTCTGTCATCACTTGCAGTAACTAATATGGAAGATGCTGAGAATGGTGTAACTATGAGCTCTCCCACAGTAAGTGCTACTACATCATTACCTACAGTGATCTCTACAGGCGAAGGCTAGAACTGCAGTAGTTGCTTGTTGGCTCCACCCACAGTCAGGGCTCCTATATCATTACCTACAGTGATCTCTACAGGGACAGGCCAGGACTGCAGTAGTTGGTGAGAGGCCCCCCACAGTCACTGTTCCTACACCATTACTTACCCTGCTTGAGAGCCTGGGATTGCAGAAGCTGTAAGGTCCCTTGCGATCACTGCTACTATACCATAAAGGTGTCTCAGAGTTAGTATTCCTACACCAAATCTGTGTTGACTCCTGCTAGAAGAGACGGATAGCTGGGGTTATTGTAGATTATTCACCCCCCCCCCCCCAAAAAAAATGCTCCTATATAATTATCTATAGTGACGTTTGTATTGAGAGCCTGTCAGTTACTGCATTTCTTCAGGACTTCTGTCACAGCCTTTGATTTGCATTGTTACTTACAGCATCTAATGGGTTTAGCATGATATTGTCTGACTTTTACCCTGTGTACTATACACTGACACTCAACCTGGCAGGAACTAATGCAACCAGTCTGAGTTTCCTGACAGGAAGTTGTTTATCTCCCTACGGATACAGAAAGTCAGTTGATTCCAATGTACTGGGCCTGTTTGAAAGGTAAGAGTTTTTTGTTTGTTGTTTGTTCTCTGAAATTTTTGTGTACATTCTGAGTTGTTTCCTTTCCATATTTCTCTCTCTGTGTAACTTCTGTTTCTGATAAGACAAGGGAGTATTTTTAAAATGTATTTTAAATGACCTTATATGTGATTTAGATGCTCAAAACCTACCTACACAGAAGTGATAGGTTGAGATTTGCAAGGATATGTTGGGCATTATGTTTCAGGCTAATTGAAGTAAGAGGAAAATATTACCCCATCTGGAACCCACTTTTGTAAATTCTCACTGCAGCCTGTGAGCATAGAATGAAATGGACTTTAATCTAAAAGTTGGAGTTTTGTGCACAAGTTTCTAGAAGAGGAATTGATCTATTTTTGTTTTAGCTTTGCTTTGTGTTTGATGTATTTTTATTTGTTGACCTTGTAATAAATCTCTTGATCTGTCAGGTATTCACTAAGATGGATAACAGCAGTGTTTTAGTACTGTAGTTTTTAATCCATGTTTAGTACATGTGTTTTCTCTTTGCAATAGTTTTCAGGCCTTGATCTTACTAACCCTTCATGAACAGAAACCAAATCAGAAGCTGGTTTTAAATAGTGTTTGGGTCAGAAGTTTTTAGACAGAAAGTTGACAAGAGGATCTATCCATTAATGCAGCTACCCTTCCCACTCACTTTATGAACCACCTTTCCAGCCAGTAAACGGCCTCTTTATTTTCAGAATGCAGTGGAGTAGTGAACTCCATGGCCCCATTGCCTGTGCACTGAAATCATTTATTTTCCATTATCTTTGTGTTAAATGTTCTCTTCTCATTGTTTCATATATGCACTCACTTCCCATCCCAGTATTCTTCCCTTGTAAGGCCCATTATTGAGTACAACATCCCATTCGGCATGTACCTCGCAAAGCACATGCAGCAGCTGGAGAGACCACAGAGGTTCCTCACCAGGAGAATCCAAGGCCTCAAAAATCTGCCATACACAGATAGGCTAAAAGCCCTATCCCTCTACTCTGTTTCATATAGACTCCTCAGAGGTGACCTCTGTGTGGCATACAGAGCAATCTCGGACCCCGCCTTGATGGGACTGCTGCTTATCCACAAGTCAAGCACCACTCGAGTAACCCGCACACGCGGCCTCAACCTGGTCTGTGACTGTAATAGGACTTATTGGCAGTACAGATTTGTGTCCTAGAGACTCCCCCCATCTGTGGAATAGACTCCCTCTCCACGTCAAGCAGAGTAACTCTTTACCCCTTTGTAACCACAACCTGGATAACTTGGATGGGAAATAGAAAGTACATCCCTGGGATTCCACCCATGTCTCTGTTGGACAGGGGCATCGGGTGCTGATTTGCCTACACATGGGCTGAACTCATGGCTAGGCTTATAAGGGCCTCAGGGCCAGTAGCCTAGTAACTTCCTATGATCCTATGAACACTATCCTTTCTCATGAGGTTACCCCCACCCCAATCCTTTTGTATCCATATTATTTTTCTTCTCTGAGTACTATTTTCTCAAAGTCCAGCTTCAGTGGATTGTTTAGAATTTTTTTGTCTGCAACAATTTTTTACCCTCATTTCATTTCCTGAAAGCTGGGTATTCAGAATTGTTTGCAGTAATTGGCATTTGGCTTTACCAGACCACTGTGCATTGAAATAAGAAACCCATTTATTTATAGCCAAATTATTTTCTTATCCAAAGAAACTAAATGCAACTAGAACGAAAAACATAAAAGTTAAAAACAAGTGCTTTCATCCCATATATCCACAAGACTTCTTCAGAAAAAAAATCCAAAATCACCTATCTGCCAAAAATAGGTTGCATGATTAGTTAAATACCCATTAATAGGATAATTTTAAAGCAGCCTTTCTTTCAGTTAACTACAAAACATTACACAAATATAGCTTTAAAAGGAACCTGTGTGACGCTCATTAGTTTCCCCAGTACAAACATTTCTGTATCGAGGACCTTTTCCAGTCTGCTCAGTGGCTTCCTTAGTTATAGATGTTAAGGTGCAAGTCTTTCCATCAGTGGCTTCTGGACAGATACCTGGCTTCTAATTGGCTTTCCCAAGACTGATGCAAGACTTCCTGAGCTGTAAATCCCTGCATCCTTTTGTGACACTCCACCACCACCACACCAACTTACTAGGAATAATGCAGTCTGGAGAAACATGTAGAACAATGTATCAGCCTCCTGTCTTTAGGAACCTTGGTAACAACTGATCTAATTCCTGTGTGATTGCTCTTTGACTGCCACTTCGCATGTTCAGCAAAAAAAAAAAAAAATACATAGTAGCCCCCCATCACTTGTTCTTTCCTCCCAGTCATTAGTGAAGATGGCAGTAAGCATTCCTTGGAGATTTCAGACTAAAATAGGTTATGTCCTACATCTTGCTTCTTTCTTCAGTAATGAAATGCCAAGACTGCTGGCTCTCTTTGCAGTTACATACCTGAATTGCTTTTTATTTTGCTTGATCTTGTTGGCCATCATTTTCTCTGTTATTGCCTTCACCTTCCTGACTACGTTTACAGCCCTGTTCTTCACCTCTGTGACTGCTGGTAAGTTTTGCCCTGCCCCAGTGTTTCCAATACCTCTTACATGTACCTGGAGGACCTGTTGCTGTTCCTTCTAAACAAAACAGATGCCCTATGCAGTTCGGCTAAAGAAACTCCAGCTTGCTCAGTTGCTTACCGCCTACTCAGAGGCGATCTATGCCTGATGTATAAAGCCATGTCCAACTCAGAATTAATGGACATGCTCCACCTCAGGAAATCCAAATCCCTTAGAGCTACACGCTCCATGGACTTAAACCTCAGCACAGAAATAAATAGGACATGCTGGAGGGACACATTCATATCCCAGAGGCTCCCCTCACTCTGGAACAAAATCCCAATCCATGTTAGGCAGAGCCCCTCACTGACCCTCTTCAAGAGAAATCTTGACGAGTGGATGGGAGATCGTAAGTTTACCCCTGGGATCTCTTCTGTGTCCCTGCTAGACAGAGGCACAGTGAACTAACCTTATAAGGGCTATCTTCTGTGACCTACTATACAGAGGCACAGTCAACAAATCTAAAAGGGTGACGAAAGCCAAACACACTCTGGCTAGGCTTATAAATGCCCTAGGGCAGATAGCTTAGTATCAACCTATGAACCCATGCATTGGTACTTCCACTGTACTTGTGTACTCTTAGAGCTCAGCCCCTTCCATTGATTCATGCTGTTTCTTTCCTTTTAGCCATGTGTCCCGAGCAACTCAGAGTACCTCCACTTTTTCTCATGCATTTACCAGTTTCTTTTCCTCCTGTGTTGTTTCTTTATTTCTTTATGTTGTTTCTTTTCTTTATACAAAGCATGGATGTTCTTCGTGTTTCACTGTTGCAGTCATTACATTTGGGTAATCTGCTGGCAGGTTGCCCTCAGTCGGCCTGAATTCCAAAGTCTTGGGTCCTGCGTCAGTTGCTGTCTCCTCTTCCATGATGTCAGGTCGTCAGGTGTATAAAACATGCAGCCAACGCCATTTTCTTTAGTCTTTCTTGCCGTGCGGTGCCCGAAGCAGAAGCATTTCGCAAGTGCTGGTCGGCCGACTACTGAAATATTCAAGTTTGAGTTTCAGAACCGAAGTCTTCACTAAAGCTAAGTACCCCTTTGGGGAAACTTTTTTCTTGCCTTTTACCGATGTCAGAAAAAGTTAATAATTGTATTACTTGTGGGAAGCAAATACCTCATAAGAATTTCCATTTATACTGTATTCCTTGCCTAGGCCCTGATCACAACGTGTCTGGCTGTCGGTTTTGTGCTAGATTTAACCAACACATTATTAAGCGTCGGTATATTTTTGCATCAAAGTATTTTGGAAACAGATTTAACTACCCAGAAATGTCGTTGGATAGCAATCCGACTACCGGACTACATAAAAAACACAAAGAAAAGGACAGAGAAAGGCAGTCGAGATCCAGAACTGACGACAAAACAAAACTTCTCCTAAGCCAGTCGCCGGTTCGCTGGTACTCAGTGAGGTGTTTTCGCAGCCCCTGATACCCACTACCTTCGAGTCGCAGGCTTCTACCGACACCCATGTGGAGTCCGGCATGCCGCAAGATACTCAAGGTATTGGACCGACAGATGTATCTCCTTCGGATGGGTCCGGAGCCGCTGAGCAGGCACCGGCTTCTGAGGATGTATTCAGACCTCAACATTTGTATATCAAACTGACGACAGCTGCAAGACCAAAGACAAAAGCAACTTCTAAAACTAAAAAACGATGCATGAGCCACGTGCACAGGCCTCTATGCCTAAAAAACAGATGATCAAAATGGCTGAAGACCTTATTACCTTGATCAGGGGTACCTATCCCCCTCCTGATAAGAGCAAGACACTGATTATGAATCTTCTTCTGATCAGGAATTATCTATACCTCCCTATGAGGATTCTGATGCAGAGGAGTCTATACCATCTGCTTCTCCTCCTGAGGATTATTAATTTGGGGAAACCTTGCATAGTTTGAGGGAGCATTTTCACTGGGAGAGTCAAGACTTCTTAGAATCAAAAAAGAGGCTCAGGGATTTCCTTCTTCTCCCTCAGCACAGGCCTTTAGCCATTCCCCCTGTTTCAGACATTGTGGATAATGTGTTTTCGGAGTCAGGCTTGTCCCCTGACTCCTTACCTCCAGCTCCCAGTAAGCCTGACAGATACTACAGGGTCCCTAACTCACATAAATTTTTATTTAGAAACCCTGCTGCTGATCTTGAAACTATTTCACAGGGTCGAAAGGGAGTTAAGGCCTCAACAGCAAAAAATCCTACCCCCTCTGACAGAGATTCAAGGGCACTGGACAGATAGGGAAAAAGGTTTATACATCTGCAGCCTTGGCAATCAGGGTCTTAAACTGTCAATTTCATATGCTTAAGTACCAACAACATGTTATGGGATTGCTGAAACAGAAAATGATGTTGATTTCAGAATGTGTAGAAAATAAAGAATTGCAGGAATTATTGCATGCAGCTGAACAAGTTGGAAAGCATACTTTGCAATGTGGTTTTGATTCTTTAGAGGCCTCCTGCAGGGCCACAGTTACTGGATCTGTGATTAGGAGACATGCCTGGTTAAAGGAACAAAATTTACCTGATCATGTTAAAACTAAATTGCTAGTTGCACCTTTACAGCATGATTCTCTGTTTGGTATTAAGGCAGAAGAGGTTTTAAAGAAAATGGAAGATAAAGCTAAGTCTATGCAAACTGTTACAGAAGACTTTTTACAAGTGCAGCCACCAAGATTCAGTAAACACTGGCCTACCAAAAATTAGTCCTTTCCTGTGTCAGACAGAGCGCAAAGGGGCAAATCCAGATGCCCTAAGGGTTCCAGATACCAGGCGCAAGATTCATACAGGTCAAAGCAATGGGGCACTTCCACCTCCAAATGTGGAGGAGATAAAGCGCAAACCTACAGAAAGCAATCCCAATGACTTCTCTCTGCCTACACCAAACACTTATCTTTTGGCAGTACCCATAGGGGGAAAGTTAGCACTTTTTGCTCAAAATTGGTAGTTAATAACCCAGGAGAAGTGGGTACTAAACATCGTATCACAGGGATACAGATTCCATTTCCACACTCTGCCAATGGCAAGTGGTTGGCCAAATCTGCCAAAAAATCAATGGGCAGAGGCACAGAAACAGGTTACGTCGCTCATGGATATGGGGGCCATTCAGACAGTACCAGAACAGGAAAAAGGACAAGGTTTTTATTCAAGACTCTTCTTGGTACCCAGAAAGGACAAGGCCTGATGGACAATACTGGATTTATTGATTTTGAACACATACCTAAACGTTCCAAAATTCAAAATGCTGACTTTGCAGCAGCTTCTGCCCATGTTGGGCAAGAATGCTTGGCTGGTAACTTTAGACGTAAAAGAGGCATACCTGCATGTCCCAATAAGACAGTCGTGCAGAAGATACCTCATATTCAAGGCTGGCTTAATGCATTACCAATTCTCTGCATTGCCCTTTGGCTTATCTACTGCGCCCAGGGTCTTTACAAAGTTCCTGGCACCAGTAATTGCATTTTGCAAACAAAGAAGTATACAAATACATCCTTACTTGGACGACTGTCTCATTCAAGCAGAGAACAAGGATACTCTTCTTCGACACCTGGTGTTTGTGAAAGGGCTTCTAACACGCCTAGGGTACACAATAAATGAAAAGAAATCACAAATGGTACCCTCTCAAAAGATAACATTCCTGGGTGCAAGCTTGAATACAACTGTCCAGATGGCTTACCTCATGCTAGACAAGCAAAGGCAACTGACTACTTACTTCAACCTGATGGCAACAAAAACCCAGTCTTCTGCAAGACAAATTCTGCAGGCTCTGGGCTTCATGGCATCCTGCATCCTACTGATTCCATATGCAAGACTGCATATGAGGAAACTTCAGTGGTACCTAAAAAGTTTATGGAGTCAGCATTCTCACAGTCTGGAAACAATGATTCCTCTCATTCCCTGCCTGCAACAGGAGTTTCTATGGTGGGCAAAGGCATGTCACCAAAACATGGGACGGCCATTCACTGTACCCCCTGCCAGCCACACCATAACAACAGACGCATCAGATTATGCCTGGGGGGCCCACATGGCAGGAAGATGCACTCAGGGCATATGGTCACCAAAACAAATGCATCTGCATATCAACCAGAAATAGATGCTAGCTGTTCAAAATGCCCTAACAGCCTTCAAGGATTTACTTCATCCAGGACAACTACTGATAAAGACGGACAACACCACAGTCATGTGGTATATAAACAAGCAAGGGGGCACACACTCATACCCCCTCTGCAGATTAGCCATGGCACTGTGGGACACAACTTTTACCTACCAAATACATCTTCAAGCTCAATTCCTGCCAGGAAAACAAAACACTTTGGCAGACGATTTAAGCAGAAACCTTATGGACCCTCACGAGTGGAAACTAAATCCACAAATCTTCAGCATGATAACAGAGAAATGGGGGAGCCCAGACATAGATCTATTTGCTTCTCCTCAAAATTATCAACTGAAAAGATTCTGCATGAGGACTTATCACAGACAAGCATGGAAAGTGGACGCCCTATCCTTCAGTTGGAAAAACCTATCAGTTTATGCCTTTCCTCCTGTGCCTCTTCTACCCAAGGTCCACCTAAAAGTCAGACAAGAGAAACCAAAGATGATACTAATTGCCCTGGACTGGCCCCGCTAATACTGGTACCCAGTCCTAAGGAACTTGTTTCAATACCCAGCTTGGACCTTGCCTCAAAGACCACAACTACTGTCCCAGCAAAACAATCAGATCCTGCACAATCAACTACAGACTCTGAACCTGGCAGTATGGCTGATCATGTAGTCATACAAACAAACCTCTCAATAAAGCTGTGATGGATGTCATTTTGGAAGCCAGAAGGCCTAGTACTAGAAAACCTTATGCTGACAAATGTAAGAGATTCTGTGCTTGGAGTCAAGCACAAGGAAGTGATACAGCAGAATCAAATATTCCTCAGATATTGCAATACTTAACTGAGATGCTTGACAAAGGCCTATCTTTCTCATCAATTAAAATCCATGCCGCTGCCATTTCGGCTCATTACAATACAGAACCACCAATATTTTCTCATCCTTTACTAAAGCAGTATCTTAGAGGAGCCAAAAATTTAAGGCCTCCTAGAAGATCACCATTGCCTGCATGGGATCTCAGTTATGTGTTGTAAAAGCTCACTCTGCTTCCATTTGAACCAGCTGCTACCGCTGATATAAAGTTCTTATCATGGAAAACAGCTCTGCTGCTAGCTGTTACTTCAGCAAGAAGAGTCTCAGAGCTACAGGCCCTGATGGCTATAGAGCCTTTCAACATATGTTACCCAGACAGGGTATCTCCGAGGTTGTTTCCAGTGTGGCTCTTAACCAAACAATTCATCTGCCAACCTTTTATCCAAATCCACAGAACAAGGGGGAGAGAATTCTGCATTCCTTGGACGTACACAGACAGCTAAGATTCTACTTAAGCAGGACTAAAGCTCTAAGAAAAACTGAGCAATTACTAGTGACATATGCTGCAGGATCAGAGGGCAAGGTTATTTCAAAGCAGACATTTTCAAAGTGGATAAGCCACTGCATCCGTTTCTGCTACTTACACCATGGTAAACCTGTGCCCAAGGGCATTAGGTGTCATTCCACCAGAGCTGCAGCTACTTCAGCAGCCTTTCTAAGGGGAGTCCCAACCAAAGACATTGTAGAGGCTGCTACCTGGAGTTCTGTTCACACCTTTAAAAAGCATTATCATTTGCCTCTTTACTCTAAATCCAGAGCAGGCTTTGCCACTGCAGTTCTACAGGGCCTTACAGCCGCTCCTAATGCTGTTTAGCTCCAGCTCCTCAACCATAGCTTTGGGATTCTACCCAAATTAATGACTGCAGCAGTGAACCACGAAGAACATAGTACAGTTGTGTACACTTACCATAAATGTAGATGTTCGAGTGTATTCACTGTTGCAGTCCAGGTTACCCTCCCACCATCTCCCCTGTCATTCTGGAGTTTTTCTTTTCTTCTCTATCTTCTATAACCTATGTGGTGTATTTACTCATAGATGAAGGTAAAGTTTATATTGATGCATGTATATATGTATATATATTTTTGCTACCTTTTTGGGGGCACCTGACATCGGGGGCAAGAAAACCTAAAGAAAATGGCGTCGGCTTCATGTTTTATACACCTGACGACCTGACGTCATGGAAGAGGAGACAGCAACTGACGCAGGGCCCAAAACTTTGGAATTCAGGCTGACTGAGGGCAACCTGCCAGCAGATTACCCAAATGTAATGACTGCAACAGTGAATACACTCGAACATCTACATTTATGGTAAGTGTACACAACTGTACTTTATTGTGATCCATAGGTTACTTTATGTTCAGTTTCCCTTCAACTCTAGTCAACAGCAAGTGGAAAGAGTTAATTTCCCCCATTTTCTTTAGCTGAGATTTAAATGCTTCTTGCCTGCACTGTTTGTATCTGCAGTGTCTTTCTGTGTAGCTTCCCCAAAGCTATGGGGTGGGGGGAGTGCTTCCTAACTGTAAGTCCTAAAACTCCAGAAATTAAAACTCAGTTGTAATGCTAAGGCAACAAATCTCAAATCTGGCAGTAATGCATTTTTGTGGGGAGAGGGTTTCAGCTGTTCTACCCAATGTGAAGGGTATGCCCTCCACATTCTGTACATTACATACATATATAAATGTACTGCATATCGTTAAGGCAAATGTTCAGTTTAGCAAACATCTGCTGATCGAGCACAAATGCTTGAAACAAAAATAATCAAAAAATAACTACTTAAAACACTTTCTGTGAAGGGGGTAAGCCCCCCTTGTACTCCCACCCCCCACTAATTATATATAACAACTCTGAGAGTGCACTGCAATGAGGGAAGAGCAATTTCCCTGATTTCTGCTGTACTGCAATCTCACTCGGGCAGAAAGTCGCTGTGTGCAGTCGGCTCATTTTCGATCACATATACTGGCTTCTTCCTCATTCAACAAAGTAAACATCTGACTACATAAGTGTATTTGAGATAAGTAATATGGATCTATTTTGCAATCTCGAAGTTTCAAAACTTTGAACTGCAAATAGTTACAGACCATAAGATCTAGGTTTTAAAACTTTGAAATTGTATTAAAAAAATGAAAAAAAAAACCCTGCTAAATAAGTATACCAACTCCGAGATTGCACAAAGGTGAGGAAACTGGTAAATGTCCTGTTCCGCGCTGTATGGTGATCTCCATTCAAAATGTGAGAAGTTTCAAAACTTTGATCTTATGGCCTTGACCATTTGCAGTTCAAAGTTTTGAAACTTCAAGCTTGCAAAAGGGAATCATGTGTATATCTCATAACAGTGTTGAAAATACTGTTGAAAACAGGCCTCTCACTGCATACCCAAACAAAAGAGACCTCTGAGGCATAAATGCACACAACCTCTACTGCCTCCACACCATACACCACACATAGTCCACACACCTGTCTCTCACAGCCACTAAGGCCTAAACATAAACCCAACATATTAGTCATAGGAGACTCCATTGTGAGACACACAGATGTGCCCCTCACCAGGCTGGATAAGGAGAAAATCACAGTTGGTTGTTTCCCCTGACCCCCCACCCCCCACCCCAAATAGGCTGAAACAAAAAGACTTCTCCAAAGCTAATTAAAACCTCCTGAGGGAAGGTATAAACAGCTTCACAGCCCCCAGAAACTGGCACATATGTCCAAACTTACATGAAAGTACTACATGAGCATTTATATAGCTGCATGGAGTCAGGAATACCAGACAGGACAAAGTCATCCTCCTCAAGGAAGAGTAAACCTGCCTGGTGGACATCTACAATAAATAAACTCTATAATAAAAGGAAAAAAATTGCTGTACAGGACCAAGAAGGAGCAGGTGTCTAATTGGAACCAATCTCACCTTAGCGTGAACAAGCAAATAAGAGCACTAGTGAAATCCTCCAAAGCAAAATTCAAGTTTATACTGGCCACATCTACTAAAGTCAATCATAAGGCTTTCTTCACATGTCCACAATCTCAAGGGAAGCACCCAGATCTACTCAGAAGTGGTGGTCAAGGACACCACATACACAAACCCTGTAAATATAGCCAACCTGCTGGCAGACAGATTCAGTGAGAACTTCACTCCTCTGTCCCCCCCATTAGTAAAACAGGACACTGCCCCCCTTTATCTCTAGGAAGCAAGTCATCACTGCCCTCTCAAAAGTAAAAATTGCAGCCTACATGGGACCTGATAACATCCCAGGCTGCATCCTACATGAACTCAGGCAGGAACTTGCAGCACCAGTAGGCACCCTATTCAATCAAAGCTTGAGTACCGGCTTCATCCCAGCCGAGTGGAGGACAGCTACTGTCATCCCTTTGCACAAAGGTGGAGCATCCACCGATCCAGGAAATTATAGACCCATCAGCCTAACTAGCCTGATCTGCAAGGCCATGGAGTGGATTATCATGGACCTCATTAACAAGGACATTGGCAACTTCCAGACACTTGATCACACACAGTTTGATTTTGTCAAGGGGATGCATGTTAAATTTGGTCGACTTCTTTAAGACAGTCACCAAGGCCGTAGACGAGGTGAAGAAGGTGCACATCGCCTACCTTGACCTGGCCACAGCCTTCAATACTATTCCCCACTCAGGTATAATAGATAAACTCTCTCAACTAGGCATCAATTCATATGTTACCAGATGGGTAGCAAACTGGCTCACTGATAGAACCCACCTAGTCAAAATAGGGAGAGCCGCCTCAAGTAGTAGACCCGTAACAAGCGGTGTACCCAGGGATCAGTCTTGGGGCCCCTGCCATTTGTGATATACATCTCAGAGGTGCAGGCCAAATCTAGTGGGCTATGGCTGACCAAGTTTGCAAATGACTGCAAGATGGGTGCTGTCATCAATTCTCCTAGTAATGCGGACATCCTCCAAGAGGGTCTCACCCAAACAAATGACTGTTGCCAGAAACATGGCCTCTGAATGCCAAAAAATGCATCATCATCCCTTTCGAGGAGAATGACATCTCCAGAAATTATCACATTGATAATAAAGCACTAAGCATGCAATCAGTTGTGAGGGATATGGGAACCCAGGTCGACAGCAAACTGACTTTTGACCACCATATTGCCACTGTTGTACGGAAAGCTTTCTACATGGCCCATCTCATTAGTAAGGGTATCTCCTCCAGGGAGAAGGTGGCTGTAACATCCCTGTATTCTTCCCTTATAAGACTGATTATTGAATACAATGCCCCTTTCGGCATGTACCTCACAAAGAACATGCAGCAGCTGGAGAGACCACAGAGATTCCTCACTCAGAGAAACCAGGACCTCAAACATCTGCCCTACACAGACAGGTCAGTCTCCTACAGACTCCTCAGAGGTGACCTATGTGTGGCGTACAGAGCAATCTCAGAGCCTGCCCTGATGGGACTGCTGCATATCTGAAAGTGAAAAACTCCACTCGAGTACCCGGCACACGAGACCTCAACCTGGTCTGTGACATCAATAGGACTTGGCAGGACAGATTTGTGTCCCAGAGACTCCCCCTTTTGTGGAATAGACTCCCTCTCCACGTAAAGCAGAGTACCTCATTAAATCTTTTTAAGCGCAACCTGGATAACTGGATGGGGAACAGAAAATACACCCCTGGGATTCCACCTATGTCCCTGCTGGACAGTGGCATAGGGCACTGACTTGTTGGAACATGGGCTAAATACTTGGCTAGGCTTGTAAGGGCCTTAGGGCCAATAGCCTAGTAACTTCCTATGATTCTAAACTCACATTAAGGGGAATATTCTGAGGCCGTTTACTTTAGTTAGAATTGTCATATTTGCACTTTGTTTTCCTGTTCTTCAGTCGTAATTATGGTTCTTATAATTTCAGCATGTCAGTCAGGAATATACTAAAGTTATTACAACAAAGTAACTTTTTCATGTTCCCCAGCCTTCAGTTCTGTTACTGGCTTTAGTAAAATATTAATGCTTGTGTGGTGTGACTGGCATCTCCACTCTGGGAAAGTAATCAAGGAGCATGAATCCTCACAACTGACACTGGAGAGGGACGTTCACTTGCAGCAAAAATGGATACACCCAGTATTTCCAGATGCAGCTGTCTGCATCAAGCACAATTTCCCTTAAGAGCAGAGCACACAGGGAAATGCACTCAGTCTGGGGTCGGGGTTTCTGTATCTGGCTCCCTCCAGGTCCCCAGTAAGACTCCCCAATGGCACAGCTATAGAGTTGAGACCTCAGCTGTGTCCAAGCCAAGTTCTCCACAACTGTCTGTATGAAACCAGTGCTTTGTGCCCATGCTCCAAGCAGCTGACACACATACTCTTTGAGATTTGATTTTCACAAACACACACACACACACACACACACACACACACACACCTGGGAAAGGCTGGCACAGATTTACTAGCTGTGTCACCTTTTGCCCAGACTGTAAGGTAGTTACACCTTCACCAGACACTCCAAAGCCAGCTACTGCAAGACTCTTACAAATATACCCAAGTATACTGAGTGAAATTAATATTAATACAAATGGTAATGTTGACCAAACAGCAAGGCTATCAGGAGTGGCTGCAGTGCCATCGAATAAGTATAAGCTCTCTTGAAGATTAAAATATTTTCTAAAGGACCAGCCACAATGAAGGTTTAAATATATTTAATAATAAATGATTAAATAACATGGAAATACTAAATATCTGTTTACAATAAGAACCAGAGTTTCAATCACAGGGAATATTGAAATAACACAGGTGGACAGGTTCACACAGTTACAGAAAAAAAACAGTACTTAACTAACCTCACTATATTTTCCTGACTGATCTCAAGAGTTATTATTCCCTGGTTACTTATTAGAGCAAGGCAAGATGAAGTAGGTGAGGGGTCCTTCCTTGTCAGGTTACAAGAACAGACTGCTCTGAGACTTCAGTCTTACCTAGTGTTAAACATTATTTTAGTGAAGAATTTCAGAAGAACATCACATACATCTGATCATCTGACTTCTGGTTCCCATGCAGCGCCTCATTGCTAGAAACTGCCAGGATTTAGCACATATGTGTCAATAATACAAAACATAGAGCTTGCTAAGATCTAATGCATCTTTTGGAAGTCATAAAACAATTTCACACTTCTACCCTTCCGTAGTAGCAATTAGTTCACTGCTAAAGACAATACAGAAGGCTTCCTAGTACTTGTTTTTCCAGCCAGAGACAATCTTTATGGCCCTAGGCCCAGTAATTTAATTTCAGAATATTTTTCAAAGTTAGCTGCAGCTGAATTGTGAATAACCTCTTCTCTTCCAGTATCCTCTGTTAAAATATATACATTTAGTTCAGTTACAGTACAGTCAAGACCCACTGATGATACATTTTTGACACCACAACTTTTCAAGTACATTTTCAGCACAAGCATCTGTACAAATCAGTTTGATATACAAACAACATATAATTCTTTACAAAACTCTAGCTAGCTGTGCTGGTATATGTTACACATCCACTTCCCTACTTCTCTTGGCATAGCTGGCAATACCTAACATCATCATCACAGCCTGAATGGACAGCAAGATACTGCAGTGAGGAGCATCACCTTACAGCAACAGTTTCATTAGTTTAGTTCTCAGGTGGGGGTGCCTTTTGTGCTGAGTTTGCATGTCCTCCTCCTTCCATTTGGGTTTTTCTCTGGGTACACTGGTTTCTTCCACATCCCAAAGATATACAGTAGGTGGTGACTGTAAGTATTCTGATTGGGGATGTGTGTGTTCGTTTGTGAGGTACAGACGAAAGACCTGTTGTCAGTCTGCTTGTACTTCCTACTTGTCTAGTGAATTCTATGGATGGTGTCTGCTGTTCATGGGTTTTTAAGAGTCAGATGTGACTTGGCAGTATAGGATAGATGCATTTATGATTTTAGGCATTAGTGAACCCTTTGGTTATGGAAAGCCCTGGACTCAAGGAAGTGGGTCCCAGCCAACCATTCAGACATCTTATCTTGTCTTATTTTGATACGTTTGTTAAAACATTGTCATAAACCATACAAGCTTTTTGTAGTCCTTGTTCTAATTTGTGAAGTTGGATGAGTAATGATGACTCTAATGAGTTAATGCATGCTGAAAACTAACAGTGGTTTTATGCCTTTAAGCTTTAAGTGCAGTTTTAGTTGTACTGAAACATAAATGTAAATTGTCAGTATATTGGACAGATTTCAGTTATGTGTGGTGACTGTTCAATGTATATTAATCTATTTTCTAAGCTGCTTTTCCTGGAAAGTTTTGTGGTGGTTGAAATTGTGCAGGGTAGAGCAGAGTTCTCTCCCATGCAACAGTCTGCATTTCATTTTATGGGATCCCTTGGTCTTTCCTGGGCAAGCTAAGAGAAATATTTTTACCTTGTGGTCTCTTTCCAATGGGCTATGTGTAGCTCACCTCACATTCTCAGTGGGCATCACTGCTAGGTGCTCAGACCATCTTAGTTGACGTCTGTCTATTAAGAAGAACAGTGACTTTAGTTTGAGGTGTCCCTCCCACCCCGATTGCCAAGCTCCTTTCCTTGTCATGGATGGTAAGTTGCAACTGTAGTATGAAAGGAACCTCATTTCTTTCAGCTGTATCTACAGTCTCTGTACATAAGGCTTATGATTGTAGATGAGGTTTGAATAGTTGACTAACCAGTACATTGAGAGTTTCATTCCCTAATATGGCTGTTGGGTCACAACCATAGTCCCTTACAATGCCTGCTCCTATGGCCATCTACTGGTCAATCTCCCAGTCTCCTCTTCCCACAGTAGTGAATAAGAACCCAGATAACTTTCAGTTGTCTACCTGAGGTAGCTCTTCTCCATCACATGTAGGGGGCACACTCTTTTTTGGGTAAGTGGGGCAGGGACAGCTAAAATCTTTCTGCTGTTTATCCTTTGCTTCAGTCATTAGTTCATTAGCCCAGTGCATGCTGAAGATCATAGCCAGTTTTGTCTAGGAAGACATCATCTGCAGACAACAAAGGGACCAGCCTTATGACCCAAACTAGATGATTTAAAGGTCTGCCCTGTGCATTGGTACTCTGTCCATTAAAATAATGAACAGGAAGGGGGGGATGAAACATACTTGATGGGAGTCCTACAACCACTTTAAATATATTCACCTTTGCATCAATAATGTGGGCACAACTCTTCATTGCTTGAATTTAGATACCTAATTGCACACCCCAGTTGACCTGGTATCCTACACTGTTGTGAGACTTCCCACAGTCCCTTTTGGGTACACACTTACATGTCTTCTCCACATCCCCTGTAGTTTGATTCACTGATACCAATGACCTTGGGTATTAGCACAATGAATAAAATAACAAATTACAATATTCTTATGGAGGGCAAGCTTCCATATGCCCGTGCCATGCAGAATATCTGTCTATATATGGCAGGTGACATGAAGGCCTGCTTGTTCCACTGTAACTGCTCTTTGCCATCACAGAACAGGCATGCATGCTGGGAAGACCATGTTGCTCATATGCTAACCTCACATGCAGCTTTCAAAAAATTAGAGGAAAAAAATATTCAGATGGTGAAACAACTTTCATTCCGATGTCCAAATGAAATAGAAACTTTATGATCAAGCACTGGTCTTCTTATAAAAAGCAGTCTCATTCTGAGCAACTTGAGCAAAGGAGCTTTAGAAAACCATGAGTGGAGAGGTAGAAGATAGAAAGGCAGGCATTCATGTAGGGACTGCAGCCACTTGCCCAGAAAGAGGATAGTTCTCTGTTCTGACTACCCCATCTACCCTTCCTCTGTCAGTCTGCCTTAGTATTTTTGCCAAGGCAGTCTTATTTGACAACACAAACCTTAGATTACATGGCACCATCCATCCTTGTCTCATTTACCATGTTACACTTTGGGAAGATCCAGTGATTCCTGAGAAACCTCTGGTGTCAGCACCTTTTTTGGGGGGGGTGGGGGATGTTCTATTTCTGCATCTGTTAGCCTGGTAAGTTAACTAGTTCAAGGGCACTTTTTTCATCTGGGCAACATATAGGATGGAAAGTTTAACAGTAGTAAACAATAAGGCAGGGATTAATAGACAAAGGCACAGCTGTGCAGCTCATTGGTCCCAAATGAGCCTAGCTGCACTGCTCTGCCATTTCACAGCTTATAGTCACATGCATTTCCAAAAACACAGTACCTCATTTACATGGAATTTGTATGAAATTAATATGAATTGCTCAACTGGAGCAGTCTGCAGAGTGAGTGCCCTACCAATATGTGCTAGTACATGGCACAGGTGCATAGCAGACCACATAAGCACACACTGCCACACCTCCACCAGCACACACTCAAACACTCAGGACTCTGAGGGGTACACACACCTTGTGTCTTCAGGTCTGCATCCACAGCCTCTCAATTCATACCAGTAACAGGTCCCATCAGGGAACAACCATGCATGACACACAGCAAACATGTACATGCACTGATTACAATAATTCTTGCACATAATCCTCACAGACCCACTCATACACTGTCCAAGTGCACATATGGCCCGTGACACACACACACACACACACACACACACACACACACACACACACACACACACACCACTATTTGCCTGGCTCAACAGATTCTCCCTCCACTGAAATATATAATTGCATGCCACTGTATAGCCACGTACACTTGCACTGCTGTGGAGGGTAGGTGCATATTGTAGATGTCTTTAACTTCCATTCTAAACAAATTACATAACCAAATAGATACTGGGCTGCTTGTGGTCATAATTAGCATAGGTCCCAACTCCTCCTCCTGTGTTTACATGTGACATAAAGTCTCACACTGCTTAGATATGCAGAAATGCACTACAAGACAGCAGCTCGTCTACAAATCACGACAGGCCTGCCTAGTACACAGAGGACCTTTGTGCATGACTTTACATACTGCACTGCCTGTCTCTGATTACCAGCTTAAGTTTGAACATACAAAATGACATCAGGGTATGAATTAGTCAAAGCAAATCATTTTAGTTTGTATTTCTTAGTTTGCACATTGTTGCAGTTACTATTTTTTAGAAATACATTTTAGAAGCTGGTGTAAGAGTACTTAAATTAGTAGTTAGAAATGGAGAAGTTTTACGTAATGTGGAAATTATGCAGAAGTTAACACTGGATGAAGATCTGCATTATTTTTGTTGTTGTCATTATTATTATTATTATTATTATTATTATTATTATTATTATTATTATTACAAAGTTCACATTTGCTGTGACAAACATTAACTGGCTATGAATACAAACTAAATGATGTCCCAGGGCAGACAGTGCAGGACTGTGTGATATTATAAGAGATTAAAACGGGAATAGCATTTTGTTTGAGAATAGTGTGTGGAAGTGATTTGTGAGGAGGATTAAGAGAAGTGGCCAAGAAGAAAACTGGAGGAACCTCGTGGCACTGTGGCATACAGGGAAGAAGCCCTAACAAAAAGCCATGTGACACATATTTGACTGATGGCATTGCACTGGAGGGGCTGGATAGGGGAAGATGGCCTTGCGAATTGGATGTCAGCTCTCTCTTCCTGGTAGGAGTGTGGTAACTAGGCCCAACACATTAGTGACTGACTGCTACTGATGGCTGGGTGGGCGCGTTCTAAATGCTGGGTGGGCTTGTGCTGTTTGAGAGATGGGCACATGCATTTTTTCCCAGCCAGTCAACTATTATGGAGTACAGGTTGTTCTTAAAAAATATGTTTATAATGTAGTGCTTGCTTTAATGTAATTTGGCAGTCTGTTCCGTGCATTAGCTACTCTCTGAGAACCAATTAGTACATCTCTCATTCCTGTATAATCTTCTACATAGTGGTAAGTTAAGACACAATTTAGTTTATCTTGCTGATGTGAATGACATGGGCAGGCTGGCCCTGAATAAGGGCCATCTAGGTACTTTGGAAGTCAAGCTGACCAGCTAAACCCCTGCCAGCCTATGGAGTAGTTACCACACATTGTGTGCACTGCTGCAGCAGTGACCCTTCCACTTTTGGTTATGGCGAAAGTTCTTTCACATCTCTACTTTCTGCTGATGCAAAGCCTAAGCTGTTGGGTCTAGATGTGATACGTCAACTTAAGTTGCAAAAAAAAATGGAAAAGGCAAAGAAAGTAAAATAAACTGCTTCAATGAATAAAGTGATATTGTGTTGTTCTTGGTAGTAGAATAATTGGAAATAAATAAGTTTTTAAAAATATCAGATATAATGAGACAAGAACACAGAGTACATTTTGGAAAGGGGTAGAAGCTCTGGTTACGATGGGATGAAAAACACTGAAATTCTAGAATTTGAGGTGATAGCTTTGGATATCTTAGCATTTGTATTTAATAAGAGCTTAAATCTTTGTAGGTTTCCAGAACATTCTTAGCAGCATAGATAAAGTGTTGGAAATGTGTCAGTTGGTGTGATTAATGAAGAACTGTCATATAAATGTCATGTTGTCATTGTACAAACCTTTTTATGTTAATGAAGAAACTTTGTCTAACTGCAGCAGCAGCCTGTATGAAAATTTCACAGGGGTATTTGGCATATATTTACTGTTATGTGCACTATATTTGTATTGATTGTGTGCTTTTAATGTTATAACATAATTTGCTAATTAAGAAAAAGTGATCTAATAAATAGGAAAATAACATGCTGAGTGAAAAAACGGCTATCAGGATTGAAGTGAAGGGCTAAGAATGGTTGCTGCTTAAGTGGCAGGGTTCTTCTCTGGTAAGTTGTGTCTGAACAGAGGAACCAGTCAGGGGTGTCCTCTTTCCCCTGTGTTATTTGTGTTATATTTAGAGCCATTGTCAAAGAAAATAAGGGACTCAGAAATTCAAGGATATAATTGGTATTGTAATCAAGAAAAGTCGGCTTTGTTTCCAGATGATATTATTTTGTACCTGAAATAAACAGGTAAGAATATCTCATTGTTATGGAACATTCTGAGGATATTAAATTAATGAAGACAAAACAAAGTCTATAGCTTTACACTATGTACCCACCCATGAATTTGTTCAGCTATACCCATATTTATGGTGACACAATAAAATGAAATATTTAGGAGTCTGGGTTAAAGGATTCTGTTGTGGCAGTTAAGGATACGTGGGAAGAGACTAAACAAAGATAATCCAAAAACTGAAGAACTAGAAACTCGTGTTTCAGGATCTCGATCAAATAGTGAAAATGTTTTTAGTTCCTGTAGTTTTATATCGACCAGAGGCGAAGTTGTGGACAGTAGTTAGTAAAGAGTTGAAGGATTTTTATCTAGGAGGGGAAGAGGGCAAGGGTCAAGTGGGATAAGTTGATCCTTCCAGTAGAACCCTTTAGTTTAGGATTACTTGATTTGAAATATTTTAGAGCTAACCATTTAAAGCTCATATACGTAACACAAGCAGAAAGCTATAGTTTAAAGTGGAAAGGGATGTCGATGATGAGGGAAAGTGAGGAGCGAGTGGGATTTTGAATGCAGATCCTTAAGGAGACTAACAGCCATACAGAATACTCTATTCTAATACTAATACTCTATTTATAAAGAAGCAGAATGTATTCTAAGAACGAAGACAACATGGGAATGGAGAAAGGATATTCTGCCAGTAAGGATGACTGTAATTAGGAATACGGAGAATAGGCAAGAGGAGGCTGGAATTTACTGGAGAAAACTGGCAAGGAAATCAAGATATTGGGAGCAAATAGCTAGAGAGAAATTTGGTTGCAGGCTTGAGACTGACCAGAGTACAGGCCAAGAGAAAGGGATTGGGGAATCCAAAGTGAAAGACCTGCTCTAGTAGAGTTTTTTTTAGCTGAATGTAGAACGGAAGCTGCTGTTAAAAAAGGGATAATTAGTAGTTCGTATAAAATATTGTTTGATAACTACAGGGATCAATTAGAGGAGGCTAGAAAAGATAGGGATGAGAGAACAGATAAGCAATTCACAATGAAACAGCTGGAGGACGTATATATGGCTCCCAAATATGCAGCAAAGTCCAGAAGATTTGAGATTTTTTGCTTGGAAGTGTTTGCATAGTTTTTTTTTTTTTTTTTTTTTACCCCAAACAGACTCCAAAGAATTTTCCTTCGGTATATAGCAAGTGTTGGAGGTTAAATGGGGAAGAAAGAGGTAACTGGGAACGTGCTTTGGGAGATAAAAAGTTGGCAGACTTCAAAAATTCCATACAGGGTCCTCTGTTAGAAATGGGTGAGGAAATGGGGGGGTGTAACTAATGAAATGATTATTTTGAGCTGGGATACAGTATTTGAACTGCCTAGATATAGTATGGCCTTGTTAAGTTTAATTCTGGTGACTGCAGAAAGAGCAGTTTCTGGTAAATGGAAATCAAAGTCTACACCAACTGCATCTGCAGTAGTGAATATTGTAACAGAACTGGATGTGGGATCTTTAGAAAATGGGAGGAGCAAATTACATAGAAAATTGGGAATTGTGGGAGCAGTACATGCAGAATAATGTTTTGTAGGAGGAATGAGGTTTAAGGACTTGATTAATTTATGTAATGGTTGATTGATGGTCATTGTATAAGAGTATGTATATATATATATATATATATATATATATATATATATATATATATATATATGATGTATAATGTTTGTAACTGTGAATATGTTAACATGGTTTGTTTTCTTTAATGTAAATATGTTTGGAAAGAATAAAGTACCCTTTATTTATGCACCACAAAAAAATTAATAATGGTTACAGCTGGGAAGAGGGGTTGTTTTTGGTTCAGACCCAAACCCTTAGTGCTCTTCTGTTTATACAGGTAATATAGACACAGAGCACTGAATGTAGGTCCTACTGGTGTATGTTCCAAAAACAAATCTGAGGTGTTATAAAGGTGGTTAGCTAATTACATCTAAGGATGATGTGAGTTCCAGCATGACTCAGGATGAATTGGTAGGCATGTTTACAAAACAAAAACTTGTGGGTCAAGTCAAGTTCATTATACAGGTAGTCATTCTCTGTTAGGAAGAAAATAACTGAAAGCACACAATATAGTCCCCTGACCATTCCAGTGGTCATTAATTTCAGCTTCTTCCCACATAAAAATCAACTCTTTAAGGACGATGTAGAGCAATGACCTACAGAGTGACATAAAGTGTACAGATGGAGGGACATTGGCTGTCCTGTTAATTCTCTAGGTAGATCCAAGTGAAGATTTGGTACATCCCTATGAAATTTACATAAAACAACATCAGCTTAACATCAGATAAAGGGCAACGTATTAGGGTGATTGAGTGGATGAGTAGTTATCCTTATGAATAAAGGCAGAAACACATCTGAGGTTCCATTTTTCAGGTCAGTTTTTTGCTACTGGTGGCCTTAGCTCTGAAGCTATGTTGTATGAATAGTAGTCTGAAGTGGCTGCAAGCACATAGCAGAGAACAACAGAAGAGTTTTTTTTTTAACATGTATTGGCTGTAAGGGGGGGTATTAATTCTAAGAATAATGTGTCAGACTAAAGCAGTGTGGTTGCCCCTCCCGAACAACTTTATCATTATTACCTCTTGTCTTACCTCTATTCCCACAAACTCACACACTCTCTCTACCTTATATTTAAATCAAATGTGTGCACATTTCATCTCTCTGAGAGTGTGTGTGTATTATATAAATCAAATCTGTGTATATGATTTTTTATGTCATGTATATGGCTATGTCATTGTATCGCGCCTGGCTAACTCTCCTCTAGAATGTGTAAAATCTGTTAATCATCTTACTGTGTAATTTAATCCTGACTTTCACTCGGGATTAACTCTAACCTGTGGAACTTGTTTGCTTAAGTAATCACTGTAAATATTCTATTTGTAATATGTTATGTTGTATCTGTTTACCTCCGCTGAAAATGGACATGCATCCAGTCGGACTATCCCAGTCAACAAATGTAAAATAAAATAAATAAAAATAAAATTTAAAAAAATATATATATATATATATATATATATATATATATATATATATATATATATATATTTATATTTTCACACTGAGCTAATCGGAGGAAGTCAGAGGAAGGGCTGTGAGCTAACTAATCTGTGATGTATAACATTAAGTATACTGTTTTTTGCTTATTTCTGAGTTATTTATAGCACTTTTATTTTACTCATTGTGTGTGAGGTATTAAGTAGAATTTTCTACAAATGTTAAGCATCTGGTTGGGTTTGTTTGTTCTGATTTCCTGCTAGGAGTGTATCATATAACTTGTTTGCATTTAAAAGCATTCTCTAGAGTCTCCTTGATCCTTTATCTGTTTAAACATTTCTGCAGTTTTTTTTTACCTAAGTAGTGTTGGTACTGTAGCATTGTCCATATTCAGGCTTGTGTGTTGGACCTAGTTGTTTGTTAGTAGAGGCTGTGTGTCTGAGCACATGTTCCAGGCCATCATAGCTTAGCCAAGGCCAGTATAGTATTTCAGTGAGAGTGACTTGTTTTTGGTCATTGGCTGACTGGGGTTGCCTGAACTATGCCTTGGAGTAAGCACCTCATTGGCTCTTTCAAGCTTTTTTAAAAGTTGTTTCAGGTTTCAAGTTTGTTACTTGAGAAGTTAACTTGTGATTGTTTCTGCCATTTCACATTGAGTTACTCAGAGGAAGTCGGAGGAAGGGCTCTGAGCTAACTAATCTGTGATATATAACCTTAAGTATCCTGTTTTTTTGCTTATTTCTGAGTTATTTATAGCACTTTTATTTTACTCACTGTGTGTGAGGTATTAAGCAGAATTTTCTACAATTGTTAAGCATCTGGTTGGGATTTTTGTTCTGATTTTTGTTTCCTACCCTCCCTCCCTTTTTATCCTGTTTTTATACTTGATGGCTTCGCAGTTGCCTGCACCTACTGTAAATCTGATCTGGTACACTCCTCCCTGTCTAGTGTCATTACCTCATTCTACCTATTCCAGGGATAACATTTGAGAAGGCCAACCCGGTTAGCTTCTGCTCCTCCTTTCCACTTTACAAATAAATAAATAAATAAATAATGTTTTAAGCTTGTTTCCTGCCTTTTCTATAAGTTGTCTAGTCCAGATACAGATTTGCTGTATCCAGGACTGTTTGTAAGCTTCTGAGTGCCCAGGCCTTCTAGATTAATTTTGTTTCTTAGAACTAGCCAGTTTTCTAGTTTCAGTACTCAAATCTGTTTCTTTGAGCTTAGCACTTGTTCAGAACTTATTGTAAGCACTAAATAAGCTGCAAATTACTACAGCACTCAACTTTCATCACTTGCCTAGAGGAAAACAGTTTTTAGTACTTAATAAATAAGCACCTATCCAGGCATGTCTAAGGGTCAGCTCCCAGTGTTTTCTCCTGTCTACCTGATGAAGCTGGGCATCTTGGGGCAGTGCAACAATTGCCTCATGTACACAGACAACCCTCTCCTCCTACCACCCAACACTACAACATATGAGAGATGCACTTGTATAACCAAACTGGAAGCAAAGCTCTCTTCACCCAAGACTGGACTAGACAGTCAAGAGGAGAAGGTAAACACTTGCACCACACCACACTCATCACATAGTCCTTCAAAACCTACACAACCAAAACGCATACATAGAAACACAAAACACACACCTACATTCATGGAGGCTCTCAAAAAAAAAATCTACCCAAGCAACATTGACCTCCAAAGCAGAAATTCAAGCAACCTCCACCCCCCAACTCAACCGAAATGACACATAGCCCACAAACTCAGTGTGCCACTCAACCACAGCCCATAAGACATATCAACGTACCCAACACTCTAGTCATAGGTGACTCTATAGTCAGGCACACTGATGTTCCACTCACCAGGCTAAACAAGGAGAAAGTTACTGTCAGCTGCCTTTCAGGTGCCAGGATCCGCCACATAACGCATGCACTCAGGTCACTCCACAGCAAGTACAGATATGGCTCAAGTCATTCACACCAACATGGACAACGACAGAGACGTACCTCCCTGGACTACATGAAAAGAGACATGGAGGAGCTTTCTGATGTTGTAGCCCAGGCAGGTATGACCCTAGCCCTGAGTAGCATCCTCCCATCACCCAGAATGATACCACAGTACAAGGACAAAATGATTGACTTCAACAATTGACTAAGCTTCTGGTGTCATTCTAAGGGGATCCAGTATCTGTCTGCCTGGGATGACATGATCGATAAACCATGATGCTTTGCCAGAGATGGCCTGCATCTGTTGCCCTTGGGATTCCAGATACTGGCTAAGGCTCTTGCCACCCCTATAGCACCTTTTTTAGGCAAGATTCAAATGACAAATTCACCACAATAGCAGGTACAAGCAAGCAAAATCTGAGGGTAATGCTACGTAATGCTAGAAGTCTAAACCTCAAAATGCACTCACTCGAGGCACTCCTTAAAATGGAGAACATCAACATCTGTGCAGTGACAGAGACCTGGTTCAAGGCTGCAGTGAGCAGCCCTGCATTACCAGGCTGTAATTCATACCACACCTTTCAGCAACCTAACCTGGACTGAAGCACTAAAGGCAGAGGGGTGTCTGTATTCATTAAGGATATCCACACCTCCAGGCTAGTTGCTCAGCATAATGCATCTGAGATTATCCAAGTGCAACTAACTCTGGGCAAGACCGCAATGCAAACTGCAGCTTGCTACAGATCCCCCACTATGCCCCAGGATTCCCACTCCTCATTTCTTGATACACTGGAAAATATTAGGGTACAACCTAACACCCTAATAATGGGTGATTTCAACTACCCCATCATTAACTTGGAAAACTACTCATGTACCAACTCTTGTGCTCAATGTTTTCTGGAATTCATAAATTCCAATGCCTTGGATCAACTTATCCACACCCCCACCAGGGGCAGCAATATCCTAGACCTGGTCATTACCAACATGGGCAACCGGTGTTCCACACCAGAGGTCAATTCCTCATTAGTTAGATCTGACCACAAGCAAATAACCCTAGACATCCACATTCCACCCCTACCCCCCATTAGGGAAACCTCTGTAAAAAAATTCTCCAAAGCCAACTTCACGCTTCTTAAGACAGAAGTGGCAAACTTTGCTACACCCATGCTGACGGACAGTAGAGATACGACTGTTAAATCCTATACAATTGCACTTTATAAGCACTTACACAAGTGCATGGATCATGCATTCCCTAACAGGACCAAGATGCAATCTGGTGGTCCCAGCTATAAACAAACTCTACAACAGAAGAAAGAAACTGTTGCAAAAAAGAGTAAAATCCCATGATTGGAGAAACTCCGTGGTCAGCCTCAGTAAGAAGCTGAGATCCCTCATAAAATCCTCCAAAGCTAGTTACGAAAACAAAATCGCCACTGATTCTAAAGACAACCACAAAGCATTCTATAGCTATGTCATGAATCTCAATGGCAACACTCAGATCTGCTCTGAGTTACAGCACAATGGCACTTAATATACAGAACAAACTGATATTGCCAACATCCTGGCAGATAGGTTCAGTACTAACTTTACCCCTCTCACATCCCCTAAAGGGACCATCTGTATACCGGAAGAATGCAAAATTCCTGTAATCATGGCTGCACAGGTAAAAAACACACTCTCCAAAGCCAAGAAGACAGCATCCATGGGACCTGACAACATCCCAGGCTGCGTTCTACATGAACTATAGAACGAACTGGCACCCAACCTAAGTACCATGTTAAATCATAGCCTCACCTCAGGGTTTGTGCCCACTGAATGGTGCACAGCAATGGTTATCCCACTCCACAAAGGGGGAGCCACCACAGACCCCAGGAACTACTGCCCCATTACCTGACGAGCCTGTTCTGCAAGGCTATGGAGTGTATCATCATGGAACTTATAAACAATGACATTGGTAATTTCCAAACTCTGGACCATACCCAGTTCTGGTTTGTAAAAGGCAGATCATGTCTCCTAAACCTGATAGACTTCTTTGAAGAGGTCACCAAAGCCGTAGATGA